>NW_020438873.1:851025-876694 GCF_000699045.2 Agrilus planipennis | reverse complement strand
GTTATTTCCTACTAGTAAAGTTTTTGATAGATATTGCATACATATTTGTTTATTACTTATGTAGAAGTATTTACTTCTACTATTAGTACCTGTACGAATCCCATTTTGTTAAGTGGAAAAGATATTCCAAACTTTAAAATTCAAAAATGTAGTGAATGATCATAAAAAATATAACTAATATTTTTAAAATTACATAAATGCATAATTTCAACATAAACGGAATACTACTTTTGGTATAGTATCTAAAGTACTTTTACAATAGAATCATTAAATATCGTTAAATTAACCTGTTAACGCATAGTGTGAATGCTGAATTAATAGGTAATTAATAACGAATGAATTAGTGAATGTGCAAAAACGAATAGTAAACCTATTAAGTAAATAAATTATAAAAGACTTTTAGAATAAAGTTTTTTAGTCACTTATCGATTTTAAACAGTTTGGAAAGATAAGTAAGGTAAGTTTCTTGATTTTGTTTTACTTTTTCTTGTATTTGACTTGTGTATATCGTTTTGTAACAAGGGACGACGAAATATTTATAATATTAGTCCTATTACACCCTGAAATCGTTGATAGTTTCTTAGCTCAGGTATTGTATTTCTAATATACGTATCAATCAATAAATAATGATTAATTAATTTTAATTAGTTATTATAGATAAAAAACTTGATAGTCATTGTATGTCTTGGTGTGGGGTTGGACATTTATTTTAAAATTTGTGATTATACTGATATTTTTGCATTTTTCAGTGGGTTTCAAACACGTTGATATTGTTTTATAAAAATATAAAAAAAAGACAGTGGACCTTAATGAAAACCATTAACTCTTTGAGATCAATCTCAATCTGTTTTATTTCGGGATTTATTTCTATTAGGCGAAATCCTTACTAATACGAGTATTATAATTGCGAATGTGAACTTGGTTGTTTGTTTGTTTATTACCATTTCACGCCTTAATAACTCAAGCGATCATCATGATATTTTGTACACATATTGTCAGGGGTACAGAAAAGGATATAGGGTACCTGTTATCCATAAACAATTCCGTTTCCGAGGGATACAAAAATTAGTTTTATGTGGTCCTTGACACGTATTTAAGACACCAACGCGAGAAAAGCCGCGGGTAAAAGCTAAGTAGATCTTTATAATTTAATGAGGATTCGTATCTTATTGCACACAGTAGACCCAAAGTACGATCTTACTACTTAATTAGGAGTAATATTAATTTAACGGCTAATTTTCCAAATATAAACTAAAATGTATATTCTTGCATTGCTTGATACCTTTGCCTGGTAACTTACACCGGCATTTTTGAAAAAAATAAAAAGGAAGAATTGTGCTAGTGATATGCTTCCCAAATTCGTTATCAAAAAAAAAATACGCACACAGAAATAAGTTATGATACCGCTATTATTGAAATCAGTTCATATGAAATACCTTTTTATAACCTAACCTACCACAACCTAATTAATTGTAAAATTAACAGTTTTGTCAGCTCATTCCAAGAAAACATTCGAATGACTCGTTCTTTTTCGATTTGGTTTAGAAAAGAGGTATTTTCTGATGGGACTTTATTTTTTAAAACCTCTAGCCTATACATGTTTATTTACCTGTAATATCGTAGTGTAATTGGAAAATTTTTAGAGTCGGTGAAGTAGTTAGTTAAACAAACAAGAAAAATCGCATTTACCCCTTACTGTTCAACAGACTTTTCGCTGTAAACAACTTTTCGTATCAACAACTTTCATTATAAATGAAAAAAATCTGGTAGGGAACATATAAATACATCGTAAACCCTGTCGCAGCTAATAAAATTAATAAATCATTCAGCCGTCGAGTCGTCAGGTCTGTCGGTCCCATGATGTGTTCCACCACTGCGTTTACAATAATTGGAGGATCTACAGCGCTCGTTCATCATTCGCATTTCCCAAGTTTTCTAATTGAAATTTCGAATATTTATGTGAACGTTGATTATTGATTCGTAAATTACAAGTGTACAACTTTTGTATTGAGTCTTTTCAATGTGAACTGTGTACTGAAAATATTCATTTTATTGACTTTTTACTTCGGATGTGTACTGATCCATTAGTAAGATTTAAATGAAATTTGAATCTGTCATAATTCATGTACTTATATGCTTGGTATAAATTATAAATTATTAAAAAGTGAAACATTATGTTTGAGCTTTGAGTGTCACCGTTATTATTTTTTGGAGGAAGGAATATCGATCGAATACTGATCGAGACCTTTAGTATAAACCGATCAAAGGCAAGGTTAATATATAAAAATAAAGGTGGTTTATATTAATAGTTATTTCAAAAATATTTGAAGACTTCCCTGTAAAATTAGGAACAGAAATTTGACAATTATCGATCACTAAGTTGAGATAACTAATTTCTGATTATAAACGTTCGTAACCTTATACTTTTTAGAACTTTCCATGGTACAAAACCGTTAGTTCACCAGTCTGACGCGCACTTGACCACTTTTATTCGATTTCCTGTCAACGCGGGCGACATGATTGGTAATAATTGTTAATTGTAATCTTCTGTGCGTAATCAAAGGCCTATTTTGTGTGCAATCTTGCAAAGTATAGAGTGCTGGAGTTATTGTTTCTATTTTTTTGCGTCGCGAATGGAAAAGAAAGAAAACTGCATCGACTTTTATAAGCAAACATTTCCATTAGTTTTTACGACGTCTCTTCCTATGCGATTATCCGTGGTTTGTAAGGCCGCAGCGGAGTTCTTGGAAACATTATATCTTCAGTGGGGCATGAAACAAGCATCATATTCAGAAAGTAATGTCGAGCCATTTTTCGCACTCTTGTGTATAGCTCCCAGTTGCTTCATCGGCAATATCTGCATTCTATGGGCGACACTAACCCACAGAGATGATATTGCCTAGATACGAGATCCGTTTGGCTGTTCGGTTTTATGACCGCGACCCTGATCGAATGGACGCATAACTCGGTTTTAGCGTAGCCACGTTATCATCCCCGTTATAAAACGCTACTAAAACGAAATTTATCTGGGAAGCGTACCCGCTATTGGAGCTGCGATTCGATTCTTTTTCCGCTCCTGGAATTATTGTCGATATTAAGGAATATAATGCAGCAGTTTATTATTAGAGGTCAGATATATATACGGGCACTAAACAAGTGCTTTACTCCCTTTTATAAAAGATGGCGCACTAAATGTGCCTTTTAATTGATCCTTAAAATTTAAGGACTTCTTTTTACGAATCCTTATTGTCGATATGCTCACCAGAAAATTTCTCCTCGAAAACATTGCGTAAAAGATCTCGAGGCAGACGATTTTCATATTAAATATTGAACGATGTCGATACATCTATCGTATTTCAACCAAAACTACATATGCATGTAACAACCGAATGAAGTACTTTCTTCTAAAAAACAAAATTTTTTAAAACCTGTTTAAAAGTTATCGTGTTAATAATAATAATAATAATGGCCAATATGCATATCGCCTCATTAAGGAATCATCAGGAATTAAACCAAAATCATTTAATTTAATTGAGATATATAGAAGAAGATTAAATGCACTATCTGGGTGCAAGTATTATGTCAAAATTTGTTAATGTTCTTCTTTTAATTCATTGCTTTTCACAGCACTACTTTATCTAAAACTGGATAACCATCTTTAAATAATAGCAGTTTTCAATCTTTGAAATGTGTTAGTTGATTGATGCTGTACATAATTGTTATGAACCTTTTTGGATATAAAAAGTTTCGCAATGTAATCAACAACCCTTCCTTCCTTACTTAATCAGTATTCGCACAATATTGATAATTTTGTCAAGTTCAGTTTTTCTTTTTATCGAAGTATTGTATTTCAAATTCATACGTAATCCAAAAGCAAGAAGGAAAAATAATCTGGTTTCCATAAAGTTTAACAGCCGGTAAATTCCGGAATGGAATGGATGGTCGCACATCTGCGGTTCTGACTTTCTTGGATCCTTCACGTAGACCTAACAATCGTCTTTATCTTCGTATTTCGAGGATAAAGGAGGACGACCATTTCGCTTGTAGAATCCGCAGGAATTTATCCTTGTGCCGCAAACTCTCATGATTCATCCTTTTGGGCGAGAACATCCGACCCTCTTCCCTTTCCTCTCCTCTCTCCATCTTCAGCCCCGTTCCCGTTCTCGTCCTCCTCTCAACCTCCCCATCGTCGTCGTCTCTTTCGCTTCTTTCCCATCCCATCGCGACTCATCAAGCTGACCGTCCGCAAAGGCATCGATGAAGGCAGCAGCAGCAGCACCAACTGGCCAACAACATTGCTGAAAGCTCTCTCGTTGCTTTACTGCCTGATACCCTTTCTGTTCCGCAGCAAACTTCGATCTGACAGTTTGCTCTTCCTCGCCCACCATCATTTATACACTGTCATCGGCTGAGTGGTCGTCGTTTTTAGAGGACGCGGTGGCGGCTATATCTCGAGAACCACCAGCCACCGACGACCGGCGACTCTCTATATGCGATGTTATTTCAGAAGCCATGCGAACCAAGTAAGCTTAAAGCCGCCGTCAGATGAGAAAGAGCTCGCTTGCTTGATGACTCTTCTTCCGCAGGGACGGTATAGAATTTATTGGTCAGACTGAGCGCTTTCTCACAAGTATTTAGTTGCCGTAATGTTCGATCCTCGAAATTGTTTGTTCAAGCAGTGACGCTCCTCTTTGTTTTTCTGTTCTATAGAATAATAACCCTTTCTGCAGATTTTCGTATTTTTTTTTAACGAAATATACGTAATTGCAATAACTATTATATGAACAGCATAGTTGGTACAGGTAATTTAGAATGATGTGAACATTGGGCCTTGGGGGAGCACCCGTTTATTGATTTATACATGTCTAGTAGACTGTTTCAAAAAATCGATGATTTTTTTTTCTTAATTATATCGAAAATCTTGTTGAAAATGGTAAAAAAAAAATACTGTGAAAGTTAGAGCTCTTAATATTAATATTAAGAGGTGCCGCATCGTAAATTTCAATTTCCCATTTAAATAACATGGGAACGATGTTCTCTTGGATTTTGGAATTTTTTAACTCTCGTTAGAGTTAATATTTTAAAATGATCAAAACAAATTTTTATACAAAATTTAACGCTCTACAAAAAAGGTCTCTTACAGTTTTTTGATATATTCATTTTTTCAAAAGTTATTTAACGTTAAAGTTGGATTGGTTTAAAATTTTTACATTTTTCTTAATTTCCGACGCAACCATCAACTTTATGGGAAAATTTTATGAGACATTTTTTGTAGAGAATTTAATTTCCTATAATTTATCTCTCAAAAAGTTTTTGATATTTTTCGAAGATCATAAGTTACCTGCAAAAAACTGAAATTTTTTTTAAATAAATGTCATTAAATGATTTTTTTTACCATTTTCAACAAGATTTTCGATATAATTAAGAAAAAAAAATCATCTAATGTCTCCTAATTATACTACATAATTTAATTGTCAAACAGTTTCTTTTTACATTCCTATGTTCGTAGATTAATTCAGCTTGCCTTTTGTTTTTATTTCATTTTTACCGTAATGATTTTTCATTACCACGAAAACGAACTGATACAGCGAAAGGTATTAAACCGGTGAACTTGTCGAAAATTTTTGACCAAAATCGTCTTGCTTATTTCATGTTTTTTCTTTTTTTCACTTTGTAACTTGCCGTTTTCGGTAATAACACTTGTGACAGTGTTGGTTCGTTGTTTGCGAAATGGTTTTCTTTCGAAAATCGTAATTTGTTCTTCCATGTGCCTCATGAATCTCGAGGCTTGCTTTATTTTTCTTTTCAATTTCCTAATCCTATTACCTACGGCTTTCTCGTCGAAAAACTGACTTGTTTCTTCCGTTTCGTTTTTACGCTGCACGTATCGTATATAATATACGTATACCCTTGTCCATCTCACGACTCCGCAGGATATTGTAAGATAGGGGTTTGGGTGTGCGTCAAAGGAGCCTGCGGCAGGGTAGATTGATTAGTGGGGTGTTGGGTGCGTGCGATATTGCTAACACACCCCCGCAGATAAGGGTGCAGCAGCGTCGAGGTCGACACCGTTCCGCTTTCTCGTGCGCTTCAAATGTCAGGCGACGATATTGAAGCAGGACTGGCTGGGGTGTGTATGTTTAGGACAGGGTGGGTTAAGTGCAAAACACACCGCTGGGAAGAGGGTTGGGACATATTGTGATTACTTAGGAGGCCTCGGCGTAATTTTTATTAATGCAGAACAGGAAAATTGATCCATATTATTAATGCTTCGCCCTTTTGTCCGAAAACTGTCGCGCAACACGTTTTATTTTATGGAGTGTTGATGGGGATTCGCTATAGAGAGGATATTTCAAAATTCTAAAATCCTTAACTAGAAGAGGTGCGAAGAATTTCGTTGGAAGCAAGCCAATGTACGGAATTTATGATTGTTTCTGAACTTCTTAACTGAAATTAATTACACTGATTTGTGACAATTGCCAATACATTTAATCACTAATAATTATACAAAACATTATTTCCTAATTTGATGTGTGATGTTCGAGTTTTAAGGAAACGCGAAGATTAGCTCGAGATAGGAAAGAGTGGAGGTGTGTGTCCAACCAATCTTAGGATTGGTGACCTTATGGTATGACCAATGTGAACTTTAAAAAACTAATAAGCATAATTCATCATCATCATCGTAAGGTCGTCAGTCCTAAGACTGGTTGGACACGCACTCTACTCTTTTTTATCCCGAGTTAATCTTCGCATTTCCCTAAAACTAAAACAACTGACATCCTTAACTATTTGCGAACAGTAATCTAATCTAATAAGCATAATTATAGTATTAATATTGGAAGTATTGTGTATTAAAAAGAAATTTATGATAGACTGGTAATTTGTTTATTCGTTTGTGATAAATAACGCTACTACCTCATGGCGTTCTACAGGGACGACTACAATCAAGTACACGATTTTAATTAGCAGTCGTATATAATGCAACGAAAGAAACGGTAAAAAAACGTGGGTAAAAAACTTGCATGTATTCAAAGTTTAAGCCAATTAAAGATGATGTTAGTCAAATAGCTGCATCTAACTGCGAAGCACAACTGAGCTCGTTTTCAATATATTCCATAACTCGAGTCGAGACATGAGGCGTTAAATCTTCTATTTCTTGGCGGATGTTGTGCTTTAGCTACTGTAACTATTATAGATAGCTCTATACGAATAAGAAGAAATCAGGAACTATAAGATCTGGTGATCTCGAAGGTCAAATCGAGAAATTATTTGCCCAGGGAACATGTTACGCAAAATGACCATTGTCTTTCTGAATGTACGCACAGTCCCGCGATCCTGTTGCAACCATATATTGTCAGTCCTAGGACTTCCAATTGAGGTGGCAAAAAGTTATCCAGCATTGCTCTATAACCGTAATAGACGTGCCTTCCTTGTTCTTAAAGAAATGTGAATCAAATTTAACCTTGGTCAAAAATGCCCCACTATATATTAGTGACTCGTGAAAGAGGTAGTCCTTTATAAAGAATACGAAGGTTTTCTGTACTCCAGTAGCGATAATTCTGCTTATTTGCAAATCCACTTAACTTCAAATGAGCTTCGTCGGTCATAATCAGTATTGCAGCTTCAAAATCACCTTAGGGACATCCGTAATATGCCTAATTGTGCGACGCGTTGTTTTGTTGACTTTGGATCTTCTGCAAAGCTTTCTCTTACACGCTGGATATTTCAGATAAAACAATGACATCCCTTGTGGCTTAGGTAGTGATATTTTCCGTGTTTCCTTTCTGTACTCGTTTATTGTGACTTATTGTAGTGAGTCTTTTAGGTGGAGACACAAGAAATTTTCCTGTTGACAGACAGACACAGAGACCAGTTAAACCGACCAAACGAATAACTAACCGATCGTTCAACTGCTGCAGCCGCCCCGTTACTTGCTTCTCCACATGAAACAAGTGACTCGCAAGATAAACTTTTTGTAAGGAACATCTACGTATGCCCAAGTTTCCCAGTTGCTAATCAAGACGAGCGGCACAAATAGTCGAAAAAAATTTCCTTAATAATAGACCATTTTTGAAATTTTTGACATCCCAAAATGCATCAAAGCTATTGAAAGGTTCTTAGTAAAGTTTCGTGGAAATAAATTTAGCTGTTTCCAGAATCTTGGTTTGAATTAAGTGGANTGTCCATCTCACGACTCCGCAGGATATTGTAAGATAGGGGTTTGGGTGTGCGTCAAAGGAGCCTGCGGCAGGGTAGATTGATTAGTGGGGTGTTGGGTGCGTGCGATATTGCTAACACACCCCCGCAGATAAGGGTGCAGCAGCGTCGAGGTCGACACCGTTCCGCTTTCTCGTGCGCTTCAAATGTCAGGCGACGATATTGAAGCAGGACTGGCTGGGGTGTGTATGTTTAGGACAGGGTGGGTTAAGTGCAAAACACACCGCTGGGAAGAGGGTTGGGACATATTGTGATTACTTAGGAGGCCTCGGCGTAATTTTTATTAATGCAGAACAGGAAAATTGATCCATATTATTAATGCTTCGCCCTTTTGTCCGAAAACTGTCGCGCAACACGTTTTATTTTATGGAGTGTTGATGGGGATTCGCTATAGAGAGGATATTTCAAAATTCTAAAATCCTTAACTAGAAGAGGTGCGAAGAATTTCGTTGGAAGCAAGCCAATGTACGGAATTTATGATTGTTTCTGAACTTCTTAACTGAAATTAATTACACTGATTTGTGACAATTGCCAATACATTTAATCACTAATAATTATACAAAACATTATTTCCTAATTTGATGTGTGATGTTCGAGTTTTAAGGAAACGCGAAGATTAGCTCGAGATAGGAAAGAGTGGAGGTGTGTGTCCAACCAATCTTAGGATTGGTGACCTTATGGTATGACCAATGTGAACTTTAAAAAACTAATAAGCATAATTCATCATCATCATCGTAAGGTCGTCAGTCCTAAGACTGGTTGGACACGCACTCTACTCTTTTTTATCCCGAGTTAATCTTCGCATTTCCCTAAAACTAAAACAACTGACATCCTTAACTATTTGCGAACAGTAATCTAATCTAATAAGCATAATTATAGTATTAATATTGGAAGTATTGTGTATTAAAAAGAAATTTATGATAGACTGGTAATTTGTTTATTCGTTTGTGATAAATAACGCTACTACCTCATGGCGTTCTACAGGGACGACCACAATCAAGTACACGATTATAATTAGCAGCCGTTTATAGTGCAACGAAAGAAAAGGTAAAAAAACGTGGGTAAAACACTTGCATCTATTTAAAGTTTAATAGTCAAATAGCTGCATCTAACTGCGAAGCACAACTGAGCTCGTTTTCAATATATTCCATAACTCGAGTCGAGACATTTGGCGTTACATCTTCTATTTCTTGACGGATGTTGTGCTTCAGCTACTGTAACTATTATAGATAGCTCTATACGAATAAGAAGAAATCAGGAACTATAAGATCTGGTGATCTCGAAGGTCAAATCGAGAAATTATTTGCCCAGGGAACATGTTACGCAAAATGACCATTGTCTTTCTGAATGTACGCACAGTCCCGCGATCCTGTTGCAACCATATATTGTCAGTCCTAGGACTTCCAATTGAGGTGGCAAAAAGTTATCCAGCATTGCTCTATAACCGTAATAGACGTGCCTTCCTTGTTCTTAAAGAAATGTGAATCAAATTTAACCTTGACCAAAAATGCCCTACTATATAGTGACTCGTGAAAGAGGTAGTCCTTTATAAAGAATACGAAGGTTTTCTGTACTCCAGTAGCGATAATTCTGCTTATTTGCAAATCCACTTAACTTCAAATGAGCTTCGTCGGTCATAATCAGTATTGCAGCTTCAAAATCACCTTAGGGACATCCGTAATATGCCTAATTGTGCGACGCGTTGTTTTGTTGACTTTGGATCTTCTGCAAAGCTTTCTCTTACACGCTGGATATTTCAGATAAAACAATGACATCCCTTGTGGCTTAGGTAGTGATATTTTCCGTGTTTCCTTTCTGTACTCGTTTATTGTGACTTATTGTAGTGAGTCTTTTAGGTGGAGACACAAGAAATTTTCCTGTTGACAGACAGACACAGAGACCAGTTAAACCGACCAAACGAATAACTAACCGATCGTTCAACTGCTGCAGCCGCCCCGTTACTTGCTTCTCCACATGAAACAAGTGACTCGCAAGATAAACTTTTTGTAAGGAACATCTACGTATGCCCAAGTTTCCCAGTTGCTAATCAAGACGAGCGGCACAAATAGTCGAAAAAAATTTCCTTAATAATAGACCATTTTTGAAATTTTTGACATCCCAAAATACATCAAAGCTATTGAAAGGTTCTTAGTAAAGTTTCGTGGAAATAAATTTAGCTGTTTCCAGAATCTTGGTTTGAATTAAGTGGAGAAAATTTTAGTTAAGGAATATTTCTTGTTTACCGTCACACTTTGTAATTTTTGTTTCGAAGATATCGCTTCTACGTATATTACTGTTGCTATCCCACCGCTGATGATTCTTACAACTACACTTCGTTAGTGTTGCTTTTTCCTATATCTACTTTTTTCTGGAATGCGATTTCTAAAGTTTTTCCTGAGAAAAAGGGTGGCCATCCCAATAGAGATTTCTTAATTAATTATAAATATTCTTACTGAAAACAAATCTAACAGCTGCATTAACATTTGTGCGTGGCTGCTCTTCTATGACATGCACTAAACCACGGAATCGTGCTAGTTCGTAAGAAGGAATTTGATTTGACGGGAATAGACAAATAACATTTTATGAGCATTAACCTCTTCCGAAACACTTTCCGTTAAGAGCAATATACAATTACGACATAGAGGGCTGAGAGGGGGGTGAGGTTTGCACTTGTGCAATAATTGTTATGGGGCCATCAAACGTTGCGACAACGGAGTTGGAGATTATTATACATAATAAAACTGTTATGTTGTGTTACTCCTGTCGCCGCACACACCCCTGTCCCAGGCTGGCGGCGGCGGTTGTGACCAGGGGTGGTGTGGTGTGCTGGATGGGTGGGTGGTGTGTTCGGCCCCTGGGATAGGGTGAGGAACGAAAAGCTTGCGGTATCCAGGGTGGACACTATCGATCAAATCCAGGCCTGCATGTAGGTTCGTTCGAACTTTGTAACTGTGTGTATGAGTGTGTGTGTGTGTGTGTGTGTGTGTAGGAAGGAAAGTGAAAAACACCAAGTTTTTCCAACCGGCACTTTTCCCCGTACAGATGTTTAATATTTCTGACACTTAATCAGAAGCATTCACAATAACACGGTAAAACAATTTACTTTGTATGAAACATGCACGCTGCTTTATTTCCATCAGATTTTTACTTATCCCAGTTTGCCTAGGCCTGGATACCAATGTAAAGCAGATTTCCAAATTTCGTTAAACTTTTTGTATGTTGCTGCATATCCCTTTTTAAGGATTGAAAAATGTCCCCCCATAGAAAGTGGGAGTATTGGAGATGACACAAAAACTCAAACTTCTTTCTCTGGTATATGAAGAAACCGTAGTAATAAAAAGTATGATTATAAAAAAACCATTAATAAAATTGAAATAAAATCATAGCTGGAGTGTATTAATAAGTTATCTTATCTTAAATTAACTTCTATCAAAATTTGTGTATTTTCTTTTGAAACAAGTTTGATTGTAACGACGTCTTGAGTTTATATTCTAAAGAAATTATACCTTCTCCCTTTTATTAATTGCCCTTGAATTGTAGATAATCCTATCAAACTCGTTTTCGAAAAAACAAACGTTTTCAATCTCATACTACATATAATAAACTCATTTTTTTTCAGTACAGCATTATGTAGAAAAAAAAATTAAATAAAACTCTATTTTCCACTTGTTCTTGTATTTGCTACTTACATTGCCTTTCCGGGAGACACAAGGCGAGAATTAAACAAGGAAAAAGGAAGTGTTTGACAGTTGTCACGAATGAAGATAAGAAAATGTAATTACGACGCATTTTTGAAAAACTTAATTTATAATTCATGAAGCGTAGTTTCGTCTTTGAACAAAAATACGAAGAGAGAGAAAGAAGGAAGGGTCGTAAATGCTCTAAATTGTTCGTCATTCTGTTTCATTGAGTTTTCCCCTTTTGAATAAAAAGCCCCAGCCTCCATAAAACAAGTCATTACTCTTTACACCAGTATTAGTAGGACTAAATTGTTTAACTTGCAGTTTAACATTTAATTTACCGTTTTATACTTTTAATGATAACATCACCTCCTGTTCTTTTGATCACACAAAAAATGAAAAGCTTACAATGCAGTGCTTAATCGGGGACTATAATTTACCTCCCCTAATTTTTGGGTGTTACACCGTTAAAAAATATGCCGTTCAAATGACATTTTACTCTACCACAAGTTTCAGCTGGGAAGTAAAATTTGGCGTATAAAAATTTCGTTTTTTCTTGGGATATCATCGTCATCAATCCGAAGACGGGATGGACAGCGTTCCAATTATCCGGAAAACTGGAACATCCAACATCCTTAGCTATTGGCAAACAGTTATCTAATCTTTACTCCTATTTCTGGTTCTGGTATGTCTCTAACTACTCGCTCATGTCTCATAAGGTATAAAATCTTAAAAAGTTGTTGTAAAGACTATCGTGTAACGTATATAATAATTTGTAGTCAACTTTTATTCAATCAACTTGATTATTGATTAATTTGGAAGACTTCATTGACAGAGAAAGACTTGAGTTAATGATTATTTCAATTTTCGCTTTCGTGACGATTCTTAACGGCGATGGTCCGAAGACTCGAACAAAAGCATTTCCCAATTAATTGTGTTGATTATACATATCACACCACTATTTTCTTTTGCTATTAGCCACATACGCATTGTTTTTAATCATCATACCTTTAACGAGAAGAAAATTAATAAATAAAAATTTGGTTATTTTTAAAGGCAGGCGCGATGGTTTGTCATAGTTGCGAGTGTTCTTGAGCAGCAGAATCGCTCAGAGCTACAGCAGCTACTGTACATGTTTATGCGGGTGAAGTTTTGAGTGCAAGTGCAAACTCTCGTTTCCCTGACCCATGAAGCACAGTTATCGACGACCATTAACCCTTAAGTGCGCCATAAAAGCAAACCCATCAAAAGTTGTCTCGCTTTAGCCACTTAAATGCACGGTTACTGCAAGAATCGTTAAAGTCTTCCATACTCGTGGAGGTTAGTATTTGAGCTCGTTTATTTCTTGCCACGTACGGGAATCAGACTCAACCTGCCGGCTACACACACCTTGACGAGAAAATCTAACGCGCCCACACAATAAACCGTATTGACTTTGATCCATCGCTTTTGTAGAACAATAAATCGGAAGAAACGGATACCGTGGCTCCGAAACAATATTGTTACCAGTTTATAATAAATATTTTTCATGAAATCGTTTAACACAATTGAAATTCTTGTTCTTGTTTTAAGTTAGTTACGTATTTATTCTTTCGGTTTATAATTACTTGTCGTCTTAGTTAATGAATTTCCTGTACATTATTGACCTGTGTCGCATTTGTTTCGAAATTATGAAGTTTGTGTCAAAACGAGTTGCTCTTAGTTTATCTCTACGTTTGAAGTTCCATCGAGTGCTATTAACCGCAGAGGATTTTATTTTACGAGATCGTTTTTCCCCGGATCAACTTTGGCGTTTCATAAAATATAGAGAGAGGCCCTTCCACGTCGTTCTTTCTGCCTCGGCCTTTGCGTTTTCTCCACGTTCCGTCCGTACGTCCGTCGCACCCTTGGAAACCTTATATTAGCGAAAGCTTGCCACCACACGAGCTTTCACCCCTCTGTACCCTCTGGCGGATCCGATTCGACCCTTCAGAACAGGAAAGGGTCATCCACCCACACTACCGCGTGGGTGGGTAGGTGGACATCGGAGATAAGGGTCTACAATGACGAGCCTGCTGGGGACGAACAAGGCCCTCGCCTTTTCCTAATCCCCTCTCGTCTCCTTGCACCCCTTCCTCCCATTCCAACGTTCGTTTCTGCGGTCGTTTTCTTTTTCTCTTCTTACGTCCAAGCTTTATGTAGCTTCCACAAAAAATGTTCGGGAAAAGAACGCAAAAGTTAGAAATAAAGGATTTCAATTCATATATACATGTACTGCGTATTATTTACTCTTGTAAATGGAGTTTTTGTAATACTTTTTTAGAGTTAGGATAATTCGCAAGTAAAAATATCTGTTCTTTAATATTGCATGATAATACACTAATTATTCGCTTAGAGAATTTCAAATTGTCTACGATCGTCCAATAAATTATCATGTTCACTCCTCTTCTGTAGGGGGTTGGACATCTGGGAGTTCGCATTTTTGGGGAGTTTCCTCTGAAGCACCTTCTTCTTGACTCTGATCGTCCAATAAATCGTCGTCGTCCTCCTCGACTTGTACGTTGAACTCGCATGGTTCGGGAGCTTTTAAAGCACCTTGCTTCTGACTCTGGTAGTCCATTAAATCGTCATACTCCTCTTGTGTGAGGTCTAGGCCATCTGGGAAGGAAAATCTACTTTCAGGAATTTTCTTTTTCCACACATTCTTTTCATAATCATAATCATGAGCTATTCCCAGAATTGGGTTATTTTCCATCCGTAATATACGCTTCACTTGTTGTTCTTTACTCTCCAATGTGAAACTGTCCGGATATTCTTCATAAACTAAAATTTGAATATACACAATCCAAATTTATCTATTCAAATATTGTTTGTAATTATTGCCTTATCCAATTCAAACTTGTAAGTAAACCTTATTATTTAGAAATTTATGGAAGTGGAAGTTCCTTTTGTTAAATTTGTCAGCATTTTCAAGGGGGATTTGACGACATAAGAATCTTACCGAACAATTTTTGGAGTATATAAAGCCATAATCCGGCGGACATCAGCATAAGAGCAACACCTATAATCCCCATCCATTCTGTAGAAGGAGCTAAAAATTCTGAATATGTTGATCGAAATGAGCTTCGGTAAATTTTCTTTTTGTCTTCTTTAGATAATAAACGCCAATCACCTCTTTCTCTCTCTCTTAATGCCTATGGATAATTGACTTCAGATAATACAAAATTTAAGATTAAATCTTTTCACTAAGTCTGATAGATGTATGACTTTCAAGTGCCCTTTTTCGTTCATTGGGGCATAATTTTAATGTGTGTAAGTTTCATCATTTATGTACCTGAATCTCTGGAGTAGTTTCTTTCCATCGGATTGATGGAAACGGAAAATATGGATGATCCGTATACATCGGTTGCCCATTCATACCGAATCCAACGATATCACGGAGTCCAATCATTCTTCTGATCACTTGAGGCAATTCTGGCTTTTTATTCAGTGGTGGTATATACGTGTAATGGTGTGTAAATTTCTTTTCAGTTCTGTGACATGTATCCATCATCTGACGCGAGGATACTCTTCTTATATATTTTACAAGAAGCATTTTTAAAGTTTCTTTTAATATGAGGTTGTCAAATAGTGACACTTATTTGTCATTGACATAAAAGATAGTTAAATCATTTCATCAATTTGCGTTGATTGCTCATGTTAATATTTCGGCTCGCCGTTTCCCCATACGATACGCTAAGCTCGCATTTTGAGAAAAGATCTAGTTTTTATACTATCCACTCTTTTACTTCTGTTTCCTGAGTTTTTCATGGATTGCTTTTTACTGTGGTGAAAATTCAGGCCGCAATTTGTGAAGTGACAAAAAAGTCAAATGATGTTTTATCTATAAGCTATAACCTTCCCGTAATAATATTATACAGTATATGTAATACTGAAAAACGCATTAAAGTATATCCTGTGTTCACAAATAGATTTCTAAAATGAATTTCTAAAAGTAGGACTCCAAAATCGCAAGTTTGCAAAATTACCCAAACTTTTACATAGGAAAATCATGCAGCTACCATACAGCAGGTCGTACAAAACACAATTTACTAACAAAGGATGCAGTATGTCATCGGCACGAATCTATCGAAAAGTTTATTTTTAGTAAATTGCTCCTTATTGATCTGATATGATCCAAACGAAAATATAATAATCCATTCGGATCTAAGGGGGTACAATTTTTTTAAAAGGAAATGAGTTATACACCAGGCTGCCTGTCCATTATTCGATGTTATTACAGCGATTGTGGCGGTTCAAAGTTTTACGTCCCCGATCCAATTTTAGCGGACGTTGGCGCTGCTGCCTACCAACGCACGCCTGTAAGTGTGAGGGTGTAGGAACAAAAGGGAGTGGGTGCTTGACAGTCACGCAAACACACCAACCACCCTCGCATATATGACATGTGACAGAAGCACACAGGCGACGGCGACAGGCACTGTTAAGGCTGCCACAGCCGCGTTTTAATGGAAAGATGTGATGTAGGGCTTCTCTCTGTCGCTCGCTGTCTCTGGGTGCGCACCGAATAAGTAAAGTGTTACAGATTTCGGAACTTTTAGCCGCATTCGAACACACTACTGTGTGCGTATAAATGCACGTACGTGAGGGCTACATAACGCCCTTTTTCAGGGCCATTTCAGCCCTAGCGCGGCGCCGCAAAGTCTATTAGCCACTTTATCTGGATCTAATAAGAAATTTAAACTGACGAAAACAAAACACTATCTAGAGCACACAGGGTCAGGCGTTAATCAAATTTGTCCTGAAATGGTTACATTGTATAATATAATATATGAAATATTAATCTGAAAATTCATTTTTGAATTTTTTACCCACTACACGTTACCTCAAATTAATGAGGGAAAAATTGTCACCTCTCGTAGTTTAGTGGTCCGAACATTGGTGCGTAAAGCTAAAGGTCCCGGGTTCGATTCCCGGTGAGGGTGTGACAACAGCAAGAATTTTTCCCTCATTAATTTCAGGTAACGTGTAGTGGGTAAAAAAATCAGAAATGAATTTTCAGATTAATATTTCATATTAAACTAACTCACTTCTAAAAGTTGTCTAAATTGTATGTATGTTTAATATAATATATTATATTATCACGGCATGAAATATATATTCAGTGTACGATTGAGTTATTAATACCACTCCTAAAGGAAGAAAGAAGAGCTAAGATTGTATGAATGATCTTTGACAATCTTGCTGAAAGATATTCCTGAATAATGCTTAGTAAAGTTTAATGAGTTCCATCCTAGTAACAAGCAAATCAAATTTGTAATAAAACGGCTTCAATGTATGTAATACATACATATGTATGTAGATATATATACTGCTAACTACGGTTAAATTAAAGGAAATTGTTTCTGCTTGTAGCTTCTCTTATTTCAGCGAAAGTTTAGTGGGGAAGGTGCTGACTCATACTTGTCGATGGGGGTAGCGAACTTCAATAATGAAGACACCCTTACCCTAGCTTTAGATGCGACTAATATAATGAAAAATAGAGACGTCTCAAATAATGCTTAGCCGACAATTGGCACAAATGCCTTACTAATAATAATTCCTTTAAATAATCTCTCACTGAAATAATGAATGAATAATAATTAGGTAATTGCTTCTCAGGATTTGCTTTTTTAGATTTTAAGGAGGAGGATAACAAATTCTCGTTTTAGCCTTTGTTTATTTTTGTTTTTAATAAATAGTTCCTCCTTTCATTATTCCTCTTCGATGTTAATGTTTTTTAAATGCCTTTTTGTGCCTAAAGGATAAATGAATGTTTACATTTTTCTTCTCTTCTTGAACATGAGAGTGATAGCAGGATTCCGTGGAGGCTATTCTATATCTCTTCTTCGTGAATATTGACAGAAATAATTTTCCTTTTTTGTGTTCACAAGTCACTGGATAATACCTCCATATTAGGAAATGACGGGAAGGGAGTAAATTGCAGAGGACTTTGGAACTTAAAAACCGGTATATGAATCTATCTATCCATTTTGGGAGAGTTTTCCAATGATATCTCCCACATGAAACAATTTGAGCACCACATCCTTTATAAGGATAATTTTTTAGCCCAGTACTATACAGATCTAAAAATGTAGGAACTACGAGGATGTTACATGGAGCATATGTACCGGTTGGACCGACAGATAAGACGGAACTTTTTTTTTGTTTTCACCGTTTGGTTACGGAACCTTAAAAAAGTCGGCAGTGATGTTGGAATTAAATTTATTTTTCTTTTCCTTTTTCTTTATTGTTAAGAATGTGGTCGCAAGTGTCTTGCCGGACAGACGTAGGGTTATCAAAGGGTTTGAGGTCGTCGCAGGATTCTTTTCTTTGACATCATATTATGGCTTTGGGAAATGTCGCGCCAGTAGTAGGGATAGAGTCGCCGCGGTTGTAGTTCGGAGCGACGGGATATGGCTGGGCGGGGAAACACTCCTTCAGTTGCGTTCTGTAGGTTTTGCGTGTAAGGTGGCAGGCCATTATATTGCTCTGTCGAACTTGTCTGTACGCTCACTACAACAATTTATACATGTATACACGTACAGAAATACCTTGCTAAAAATAAACCTTAGGTTCCATACACAACTACCAAAATCCTTAGCGAGTAATTACCTGCACAGATAGACGTTTCTTCCATTAACGACAGTGTCGATTTTTCACAACAAATGAACTGAGTGAGTAAACATAACCTTGTCGTCTTCATCGTCATCCAGTCAGTATTATTAGTGAAGTGTTTGTGAAGAAACGCTCGTCGTTGTATGCAACACGTCTTCTTAATTTACATTTTCGTCTCGATACGATTTGCCGGCATTCTTTTCAAATGACGTACGAATCCAAACTTTTATGAAGTTCCTAAGGTACGTTCGTGACGTCAGGCAATGTGACCTACCTCAACTTTAGATACAGTTATTTGGCCGTGATTATACATAAACACACACCACAAACACACACATACACGTATGTATACAGTATCCTGTTTTGTGCATGTTCTGTGAAGTGGTCGTCGAATTGCGTTTATGAAGGTTCGATAATCTCGTCGACAAACGAAAATAGCCCGCCGAAAACGCATTCAAGAATAGAACCATCACTATGTCCGCTAAACGCAAGTCATCTACTGTTATTCAGCATCACAAGGTAAGTCACCTGCTTACCTAATAGTCTTCAAAGTTACTTTTTGAATGTCTTCCATGTCGATTGTGTAGTCCGCTTTTATTTGATATTCCCCATTCATTAAGGACATCCGTAATTTGCGGTCCCCTCATCAAAGCAATGCAACAAATTGGCGAGTCTATTCACTGATGAAAAGAATCCATGCGTTTTACAATTTTAGAAAGTACGATGCCGGCCGATACTTTTGAATACATAAAGGACCTAGCAAAGGTCTAGGTACCATCATCATCGTAAAGTCGTCAGTCCTAACTAAGACTGGTTGGACACACACCTCCATTCTCCCCTATCCTGAGCTAATCTTCATATTTCCCGTAAACTAGAATATCCTACATCCCATAGAATATTTGTCAACACTAATCTAATATACTAGGTCTAACTCTACTCTTCTCCAAAGGTTCATGGGTTATACATTTGACCGTAGAATTAGAGACAAAGATTAAAGAATATTATTCGACCATGAAATTTACCATTTTTTGCCTTTTATCGTCAATTCAACTTGATGGTTATTCATGTTTTACTAGAAAAGAAAATCATATAACCACTAGGAAATATGCCACATACCTACGCTTCAGCCATTGGCATATTTTGAAATCAACGCTAGAGTCTCATTATACCACCATATGTATAGGGAGGTAGGTTTTTGTACATTATCATCATCTCCCTTTTTTACTCGCAACGGTTTGTGCGTAAGGAAACCAAACCCGCCTTCCTATTTCGTTCGTAATGTAACTTTTCAAACTGTAACCCGGCGTAGGTACTTGTCCATGTTGACTGTTGGAAATATGTCATGCATAAAACGCATGGGGGTAAGAACGAAGCATTTCAGGTACATAAATATGGAACAAGTACTTCTATAGCGAATATGCAAGAGTGGATAAAATGTCAAGAGGCCAATGAAGGAAGTAAGGGCGCAAAGGCGTAACCTCTATATTAGACTTCGAGACCACTTGGACTTCACAGTTCACTGCAGTAACGGATATGCAAGCAATTTTGCCAAAAAATTTAACTTTTCATTCTAATTCTGATAATGGTGTAATTCTAGTTTTTCTGGGCTAATAATTTTATTTTGACGTGGAAAGAAGTATACCTACTTGATAATATATTTTTCTTGATTATTAAGGGAGTATTAATTGTTCAATATGGATATTGTATTGTTAACATCACCAGGTGATGTTAATAAAACGTCTTAATATCTTAATTCCACTTCATTGATCCAGGAACTTGTACCATAATTGGCCGACTCATTTCATTTATTTAAGGAAACTACAATATCCTTCAAACCAAGAATCCGAATCCTTGGTATACCATAAACAATGCGTTTGGTTTTGAATCAACTTCTGTCCATTTTACTTTCCTATTGTTTTGTAACAATGACGAGATATCGCACATGATCTCAGGCTCGCAAAATAAAAATTAATGTTACATGAAATTTTATCATTTTGCCTGAAAAGAGCGAGTGGTTATCTATCAGTTCGTCGCATCCTAAATGCATCTTTATTACCTTCTGTTTGTATTTCGTCTAATTAATTAATTTTATCAGAATTGACATTATTTCGAAATAAGCCATACTTATTATAAGTCATAGGATGTACAGACGAACACTTTTTTATATTACATTCTTACTAAGGTTATCAGAGCAGTTCACTAAAAACCACTCTTAATTGTATTATCATCATGTAGTATACGATAAGCGCAACGCAGCGGTGGTCATCGTCTCCGATAACGACGAACGTTCTAGCCTTGATAAATGCAGTTTTGCTGTTTACGTCATTTAATTTCAAATCAAACAAAATGTTAGCAAAAAGGAAAATAGCGAAAACGAATCTGTTTGACTGTACACCTTTTCGGATATTCCGAAACTTTTTTTTGGAAATAGCATAAACTTCATTTATAAAAGTCTACTATAAATTATCTACAATAATAGAGGTATAAGTATATAGAAAGACCACTATACTGTATTATAATTACGTTAAAATAAAAGTATGATGTCTTACTGCATACATTAATGGTTTACACTGAAATAAATATTGCTATTAATTATTAATGAATTAAGTTTTTAAATTTATTTAAATTGGAGACGATATACATAGTGTGCAAATTATTAAACTAATAACTATACGCTGAATACTTATAAATTAAAGGGGAAGTTTGTATTAGGTATGCAGTTTTTTTTTACTTAATATTTACTTGAAGAGAACTAGTGCCATGTTACTTAATCGAATTCGTTTAAAGTGTGTAAAATATATTTTAAATAATTTAGTAATTTAGACATTGAAAAATGATACAGAAGATAACTATTTAAGATAATTCCAGTTCTTTTCCTTACAAATTTTAGTCTTATAAAGAAATACCTGACCGGCGCTGCCCGGACGGTTTGGAAACTACGACAAATCCGGGGAAATACAGACGAACAGTAACCTAACGCAGGAAGTAATTCTGTAGCAGTAACGGACTGCTTGGATATTGCACAACCTAACCTAAGATGAATTCGAAATTTTTAGTTTTTCTGTTATAAATACAGATCGCTTACTTAATAAATTATGAAATTTTAAAGTTTATTGTTAAATAAAAATGGTTCTCAATATTGTCAAGAAGCTTTTATTTTTGCAGGGGCTCATCGTGTGTCGACAGAAATGTACGTTCTACTTCTTTAACAAAATGGATCTTGATAATACGTAGCATCATGATGTCCATTTTAAATCGCTATAGAATATAGATGTGTGCTTTCGTAGTAATAAAATGTTCTTCTAAAGGTCATATTTGAGATTTATCCGTGCTAAATATTTGCTCAGAAAGGAAAACAAACTCTTAATCGGATTTCTTAACTAATCGTAAAAGAAAAATATATAGACGAAAGTTCTTACTGTTTCTTTTTCCTTTTTCTTGTTCCTCAATCCTTTTTCATACAAGTCGATCTTTTTAACGTGCAGATATTTCTGCTTAAAAACAATCTTCATTTTATTTTTGTCGGAAAAGGAAAAAAATGTTGCAACGTGCACCCGATTCATGCGAAAAAATAAAAAGTGTAGACAAACATCGACGTATTTCGAAATTAGCATTCGAGCGGCGAATAGCTAACCAATGCATGACCAAGGTCGACTAGTTATTCTGCCTTGCAAGCACCTTATTTGCATAAAGGCTTCAAGACTCGTGATGTGTTTAATTATTGTTTCGACGCTGATCCTCAATAAAATCTTTGATTAGCTGTCTCAGCAATGCTCCTCCTCAGAATTTTGATCAAGTTTTCTCAACTATTCTTACATTACTTTTATAGTGTCCGTACACAGAAATACACACTCTCATCAACTTTTGTAAAAAATTCACTATCTTCCTTTTCTGTATGACATTAAACCTTATTATGAAATTATAATAGAAAAAAAAATCATAACTAAAAATTTACCAACTATAATCATTCTAAGAGTAATTATTATAAAAATCAAAGCCAAGATAGGCACAAACGCCACTTTATTATAACATCCAACACCTACTAATCTCATCTATTTTGTTAGTTCATTATTCTTTGTATGATGCAGAATAATTAACATACAATCTAACTTGAAGAATCGTGCACTTCAATAAAGTAATGTTTTCCCCTATTGTCATTTTGATTTTTAAAATAATTACCTTGACGAAGGGATGAAAGGAAAATTTGCTTTTTTGCCACAAGTGCGACAGGTAGGTACTTTTCGAAGATCTAAAATTTTATTATCTTTATTTAGAGATGTAAATATTAGGAAACGAGTCAGACAGGAATGCACACTGTCACCGCTACTTTTTAATCTGTACATCGAAGACGCGATCAACATCAATAAAGACAGTACAACTGTAGTGGTAGATATACAGTATTAGCATCTAGCAAGGAGGACTTAGAGATAGCTTTACATAAAATGAATGCGGTATTGACAAAACAGTACTATATGAAAACAAATAAAAATAAACCAAAAATACTGGTATGCAAGGAAAGAAAAAGTAGGGAAAGAGCGAATATAAAGATAGGAGACGAAGTAGTGGCTGATATTAAGTATCTAGGAAGTCAGATAGGAAGGAGTTTCGGGATATAAAGCAAATTTCTATGTTCGTAAACGATTAATTTAAAAATTCGAAAAAGGTTGTTAAAGGTGTATGTTTGGAGCGCGGCACTGAACGGGTGCTAAACGTGGACGGTGGGCGCACCGGAAAAGAAAAGTGGTGTTATAGGCGAATGATGAGATACCGTGGATAGAGAAGGTTAGAAATGAAGAGATATTAGGAAGAGTATGAGAACAGAGGACTCTATGGAAGTCAATAAGAAATAGGCCAGACACCTTCTCCTTAGGTATGAAGGCAAAACATAAAAACAAAATGTCAAAAACCTCCAGTGGACTGAAGTTCTCTGGTAATCGTAGAAGCCGGCCATTTCCTTTAATAAAACTTATTCCTCCTCCTTAAACAATGAGATGTGTACGTTGAATGTATCTTATCATTATTATGAGAAATAGGCGAGATAGATTGGTAGGACACCTTGTCGGGCATGAAGGTCTGGTCAGAGACATATTAGAGGCAGAAACGAGAGTTAGGAGGGGTAGAGGTAGATTACTGTTCGCAAATAGCTAAGGTCGTAGGTTGTTCTAGTTTTAGGGAAATGCGAAAATTAGCTCAGGATAGGAAAGAGTGGAGATGAGTGTCTAACCAGTCTTAGGATTGATGATGTTGAATAAATTGCTTGTCATTACTAGAGATGCGCCGAATAGTGATTTATCCGGGTTGAAACGAGCCTATAATGTTTATTAACTCTAAAAGGTGACAAAATCATTCTAATAAGCTATCCTTAATCAAAATTTGATATTTCAACAAGCGAGAAAAATTGAACACAAGAACTACATTAACAAATAATTTAATATAGTAATATAGTAGTCAATAAATAATACAAATTAAAACAAACGACCTACCTTAATACAATCTTAATTATCAATTCTTTTATCCTAAAAAAAGTGCCCCATCTATCATGTTCTGGATCTAAGCCGGGTACCCGATCCATCTCTAATGATATTACTAAGTATTAAAATAACGTCTGTTATNATTAAAACAAACGACCTACCTTAATACAATCTTAATTATCAATTCTTTTATCCTAAAAAAAGTGCCCCATCTATCATGTTCTGGATCTAAGCCGGGTACCCGATCCATCTCTAATGATATTACTAAGTATTAAAATAACGTCTGTTATCTTCATAGGAATGTAGAAACAAAATTTTATTATTTTTTTTGTAATTCTAACATTTCCGTATTGTGACTGTTTACCGCAATGTTATTAATTTTTTTTACAAAACAATTCAGTAATTCTCGACTAGAAGTGCAAAATATATAACTCTGCAAGTTGTGGTAATTTATCTTTTCTCAGAACCGATAGTTTTGTTCAGACATTCTTAATAAATCAGCAAACTGTAGTTGATCATCAAAACACAACGCAAAATTTTAATATAAACTTTGTAACATCATAACAACAGCTAGGTATTGTTTTTACCAATCAGCGATATTTTTCAAAATTTATAATGGTTTTAAGCTTATAAGGTATCACAGTTTAGGGATTACGCAGTATTTTAATACTATTGCAAGCTTGTTAATATAAGTTAGTAAAACTATATTTAATTTTATAAATTCAGGTGCACAACATTAAAGTAACAGTTCAAACTCACTTCTGCAATAGGTAATTAAGTGCATGTTGCAATGTCAAGTGGGCGTTGTCCTTGTTGATAGCATTAAGTCGAACTTGTTCATAATGTCCCATGCTTTATTACGTATTTTACATGTACCTAACGACGAAGGAAACCATACTTCATCAGAACAATAAGATTTTAGGTTTAACATAAACTGATTATTTCTGATAGTCTACGTAAGATATTCGATGATATTGTGCTGGAACGTTTTAAAACAGTGAGAAATAGAAAAATTATGTATACGGCTGCAAATTACATTCTATTAAGATTACAATTTTTTTGCTAAATACTTGCTACGAAAATTGAGAAAGGACCTCTCCGAGAGGATCTCAGCTCTCTGCTCAAATTTTAATTGGTTTATTCAGTAGAAATAGGTATTTAATATGTATAATTAATGATTTTAATGAGAATTATTATTTATGATACCATTTTTTACACTTAATAAATATAGATGGACTAATTCGTGAAATAGGCGGTTAAAACACGTTCTAAACAGTTTTAAATATTTTTTTCAGTCTTGAAAGATTAGATTATGGTTAACAAATTTATCGATTTGAGCCAACAAAACCACCCCAACCATACATCTAACCTCCAAGAGGTGAAAATGAAATATAGAAAGTTAGCCTATTAATTAATTAATTAAAGATTTTGTTATCTCAAAATATACACTGTCAATTTGATTTGGTCATAAGTTTTAGTAATTGAATTGGTATAAAGTTTTCAGATACTTTACATATATATACATCTGTATAAGTTACATTTATATGTAGGTAACTACACACGTAAAATGCTCGCGAAAAATTTGACCATTCGTTAAGGAAAACAATGGAAAAATTTGGACCGAACTATCTGGCTATGGATTTTATTGAACGACCTCCCAAGTGGAAA
>NW_020438873.1:803936-847013 GCF_000699045.2 Agrilus planipennis | reverse complement strand
AACGACGAAGGAAACCATACTTCATCAGAACAATAAGATTTTAGGTTTAACATAAACTGATTATTTCTGATAGTCTACGTAAGATATTCGATGATATTGTGCTGGAACGTTTTAAAACAGTGAGAAATAGAAAAATTATGTATACGGCTGCAAATTACATTCTATTAAGATTACAATTTTTTTGCTAAATACTTGCTACGAAAATTGAGAAAGGACCTCTCCGAGAGGATCTCAGCTCTCTGCTCAAATTTTAATTGGTTTATTCAGTAGAAATAGGTATTTAATATGTATAATTAATGATTTTAATGAGAATTATTATTTATGATACCATTTTTTACACTTAATAAATATAGATGGACTAATTCGTGAAATAGGCGGTTAAAACACGTTCTAAACAGTTTTAAATATTTTTTTCAGTCTTGAAAGATTAGATTATGGTTAACAAATTTATCGATTTGAGCCAACAAAACCACCCCAACCATACATCTAACCTCCAAGAGGTGAAAATGAAATATAGAAAGTTAGCCTATTAATTAATTAATTAAAGATTTTGTTATCTCAAAATATACACTGTCAATTTGATTTGGTCATAAGTTTTAGTAATTGAATTGGTATAAAGTTTTCAGATACTTTACATATATATACATCTGTATAAGTTACATTTATATGTAGGTAACTACACACGTAAAATGCTCGCGAAAAATTTGACCATTCGTTAAGGAAAACAATGGAAAAATTTGGACCGAACTATCTGGCTATGGATTTTATTGAACGACCTCCCAAGTGGAAACGGATGTCTTTCCACTATGTAGACTTTAGTGCAACATTGCGTTGCAATATTTATTGGCCATTTAAAAAGGGTGAACGAACGTGTATCTTTAGCGATTCGAGTGGGGAGAGTGAAGCTCACACGTTATAAAACCTATGCGCATATGATATCTGTTTGTGTCATCAAGTTATCGTCATAAGGTCATCAGTCTGGTTGGAGACGTACCTCTACTTTTTCTTATCCTGAGCTAATCTTAGCATTTCCCTAAAACTATAACAGCCCATATCCTTAACAAATATATGCGAACAGTAATCTAATCTCGGTCTACCTCTACCCCTCCTAACTTCCGTTTCTGCCTCTAATATGTCTCTGAGTAGACCTTTATGCCTGATAAGGTGTCCTACTAACCTATCTCGCTTATTTCTTATTGACTTCCATAGAGTCCTCAGTTCACCTATTCTTTCTAATACCTCTTCATTTCTAACCTCTATCCACGGTATCCGCATCATTCGCCTGTAACACCACATTCCGAACGCTTCTAACTTTTTCTTTTCTGCTTCGCCCACCATCCATGTTTCGCACCCGTACAGCGTCGAGCTCCAAACATACACCTTTAACGATCTTTTTCGAATTTCTAAATTAACCGTTCGCGAGCATGCATATGACTTATTTTTATTGAAGGCGACTCGACCCTGCGCTATCTTCTGCTTTATATCCCTACTACTCCTTCCGTCCTGACTTATCTACTTCCTAGATACCTAAAAATCAGCCACTTTTTCTAATTTTCTTCTCCTATCTTTATATTCGCTCTTTTCCTACTTTTTTCTTCCCTTGCAGACCAGAATTTTTGTTTTACTTTTATTTATTTTATATATAAAGCTATCTATTCTAGGTCTCACTCAAATTACAAAAAATATCGATAAATTATTATTAATTAATTGAACTCGTGAAATTTGGATGGATGACACCGTTATAAATGGTACCCTTAAATTTTAATTATGACGATTCCTCCTATGCTAATCTGACGTAAGCCGAAGATACCTAACACTTTACACATATATTTTCCACTTAAACACGCTCTTAAGTTATTCAGGTTGGGATAACCCCAAAACAGTTTTCTTTATAAAACAACATCAATTTAGAGACAGCACAATAAAAAAAATATTGAAATCAAACGAAGCAAATCTAATAATTTAATAATACATTAAATCAAAGGTACCTATAGTGAATACAATTATTCACTAGCACTGGACTTGATGGAATATATGGAGTTCAATAATCTTCTCTGTGAATATATGCATATTTAATAATACTTTTCAAGAATAATAGCTATGACACACGGACACGCCGATGGTCACATAAGTGTTTTGTTTTTCCTTAGGGACTGCAGAACTGTAATACATCTAAAAACGGAGACTTTATTTTTTCCTAAAAATCCTTAAAATTGATCAAAGAGATACAGAAAACAATATATTTGTGCTTTACATAAAAAGCTCTGACCAGCGGGGACTCATTAAAGTTCAAAATATTTGTCTTATTGCGTTCCAAAACTAAATATATATAGCCAAACAACTAGGCAAACAGATAAACATACAAAAAGTTGTTGCAACACTACAGCTACGGTCATTGTCAGTAATAAGGAACCCTAATAAAAGTCGCATTAAATTGAGTTCTCACTACTCTGTAGATTGCTCATTAGTTAAGTCGATTACTGCAGTTCGCTTATTAGATCGCCGTCGTTTAATTTTTGAAAAGGAACGAGCAGTCAGCTCTCGCTGGCGATAACGGATAATAATGAACAAGATTGTCCAGATGCCAGACCGAGTAAAAACGTACGTGCAATCTTACGCGAGATTCAACTTTAAATAGCACGTATATATCTATGTGTATAAAGTTTGTGGGTTGTTCATTTTATATGTTTGTATACGACCGGGTGACCACTAAACTTGTACATTGATTACTTGTAAGGTTTTCTTACCGATCCGTGTTCTCATTAAATAGTCAAAAGAAAATATCTAAAGGATTAAGATCTGGAAATGAATCCTCTTCGTCCAGTCCATTGATTTGGAAAAATAGAATCAAAAAATGTCTAACTCGATTATTATAATAAGGAGGCGCTACAAAAATGTTGGAGTTCAGAAATAATTTCTGCATTTAATAGGTCTAAATATATATGCCCNTAGTTTAAGATATCTATTTGATATTCTGTTCAGAATGCTCTTCGAGAGTATATGTTACTGAAGGCCGCTTACAAAAGTATGACCCTATTAGTCGGGTTTCCACAATTTTTACCCAAAGATTCTACTTTTCTAAATGTTGTGTATGAGCTTCATGAAGTCAGTGAGGATTTTGGTTAGACCTCTACCTCGAATGACAGCTGTTAATTGTCTTTGCACTTTATACGAAAGGCATTTTCTTCTTTTCAGTATTCTGCATATAGAACAACTACTTTTACCATTGTTTATTGTCAAGGTTGAGCCGATTCTTCTAATTCAATATTTTGTTTATTTGTTTAACACTCTCATTAGTTGTGGTCAGCGCTCTTTCATATTTTGGCATATTTTTGACAGTGCCAGTTAAATTGAAAAGCTTTAATATTTTAGTTTTAGCTGAACGTGTTACTGGATTTCTTTTATGAGTTCTTCATGAGTTCTAACACGATCACCAAAGCCCATTATTATAAGTAAATGCATGTTATTTGTTTGATGTTCCATACTTTAACTCAACCCTATAGTGACCTTCCTTGGAGTTTACCGCCATGATATCGAATCCATTCGGTGTGACTCGCCCCGACCCGGTTATTGAGAGACCACACCAGTATAGTTTGGTTGAACCCGAAAAGAAGGTGTGCAGTGACACCTTGTACTTCGGTTCTCTTTTTATTTTGTTAAACTTTACATAGTTAATTATGCCCTAAATTAAGTGTTCCAAATATTATAAATAAACAAGTTGCGGTTCGTGGAGCCCGGTGTTTTATTTATTGTGGTATAACAGTGGTTGACCCGAGGAATAAGTCGAGAAAGTTAGCGACTAAAACCCTGTATAATTAATTTCTAGAAATCTACAGGGCCTAAAATTTTCATTTACAATATATATATATCATCATTAAAAGGTTATCAGTTCGAACATTCATCTGTTCTTATGAGCCTATCTACGCATTCCTCGGAAACATCCATTTGCGAATAGAAATGTAATCTATGTTTTCTTCTGTCTCTCTTTACTCCTGTCTCTGCTTCTAATATGCCTCTAACTAGCCCTTCATGATCTTGTTTTGCCACATTTTCTATCGTAAATTTATTGACACCAAAATGTGTAACTTGGCAGTAAAATATACTAAAATAAAAGCGCACATTGTTACAGTTACGTAGGTTTTTTTGGTGCGCAGTAGTTTATTTTGAAACCTCTACCAATATTTTGTGCTAGGTAGTATTTTGTAAGTAATCATATAAAATATATGTGTAAAATATTCGCATTATGATTTGTCGATGCTATTGCCAATGAATGCAATAAGGGACAATAAACTGTAACTACAGCTCTCCGAATGTATAAATGTATAGGAATTTAGCAGAGCAGAAAAAAAATTTGAAACTTCATATTAGCAATAAACAAACATTATTCATGAATTTCGACACTACCTTTTGCAAAATTTTCTGAAGAAGGTCTGACTATAATTTATCACTGTAGATAACAAGCATTTAGTGTTCTCCCGAGTCAGTACCGCCAAGTTATAATACTTGTATGTTAGTTCTATATAAAAAGTATAAAGTGTAGTATACATGTTTATTATTGTACGTATATTGTGTAAATTACTTTTTGTTGTGATAAAGGGTGAAATGAACCATACCTACAAATACCATTTGTATCTAGTTATTAAATAATATACGATTGCATAATAGAATGTATTATGTAACAGGGGTGTTGGTGTATTGTATTATAAGTACAGGTTGCATACAAATTTTTTAATAGATGATCTTTTTAAACAAGAAATAACTTATTCTAGCAAACGGCAAAAAACTGATTAAGATCTGCTTTTGGCCTATCCTCAGATTTTTAATCTTACACTAGTTGTATTTATAATTACGTATACAATATATAAACATTTTGTTTCGCTCATTTATGTAGAAATAAGTAATTTCTTGTAGATATCTAACNTATCTGATTATTAATAATGATTATACATTGGTTCGGCGATTCTGCAACCTATATTCTTAGGTACGTACCGTCGGTGTGGCTACTGTCACCTCTAGCAGTAGGTAGCTGGGTAAAACCCGGGGATCGGGTTCGAATCCCGGCGAAGGTTTGACAGCAGCAACAATTTTTATTTATCTGTAGTGCGTAATGTTAATTCAAAAACTTAATTCTCTAATGCATTGTTCCTTATTGAATTTGAAACATCATATAGCTTCAATCATGCATATTTTATACTCATGGTAAGACATGAACTACAACTACTGGGTTACCTCATTATTTTAATTATTATCATTACCTTTAGTACCAACATTAGTCCTAGACCATCTCACATTTGATTAAAAATGATAATATTGTCGCAAAGCGTTGCGACCTGGTGACAATAAAACGATAAATATTAAGAGATTAACACTTTATTTACAGTACTATTTTAAAAGAGTGAAAACTTAACATATATTATATACGTGCTTCATTTTTTTGGTTGTCGGGACCGGACTGAACTTGTGACTAGCTTGTTGCTAAAAAATAATCCTTTTGTTTAAAGTTTATAAAACCAGTCGCCGTTGTGTCGCGGGAACCATGAAACCCGAGACTCCAATATTTATAAATGATAACTTAATTTTATTATCGTTGCTTTTAATGTTCTTAATATCCAACACACGCACAGATAACAAAAATTCGACCGTACGCAGTTAATAGCGTGTTTGAGTTAAAGGGCATTCGACAAGAGGTCCACCGTTATATCAGAATCCAGAATTGCTAGTCAAAAGTTGGTAGTGAAAGCCAGATAACAACAAGAAATCTCCAATTTGAGTAGCAATTCTGCATTACTTGATATCTCTTATACTTTTTTGTCACAAGTCATCTTGAATTATACCTAAATACATGTGTATATAGATTATAATGACTGCCTTTTAAATAACTATGTTAATTTCAGCTTTATCGGATAACGAAAAATTATCACAAGTTTTAATTATTACATAACTAGACATGGTATGAAGAAAAAAAAAATTTCGTTAAAAAATTCTATTATTATTCTATTATTCTCTCCAATAATATTTAACAAATTTAGAATATGCAATTATGTCATTTATCGATTTCTGAGAATCGTTTTTTTTATCATACTAGCGTCATATTCACTTATTTCGTTTATTCGGTAACATGTACGTAGTAGCAGAGTTGATGGTCGACATCAGATACGAAACAAGATATTCCAGATGCCATGCAGCATGCAGAAGTCGATTCGGTAGGTAGTTTTTAGTATCTAGTTGTTGAAAGAAGAAGAAGAAAACGAGTAAAATCGAGCTGAGGAACAAACCAAGTCAGCCGAGTCGGCGGCTCGGCGAGCAGGCGTCGTCACCGAGACATCCAGTCGCGAACTTCCATCTCCAATTTATTTGACCGATAACAGGCGCCTTATCTAACCAATACTCCTTGGCCTTTTTGTAAGCGAGCGAGTAGCATGTGCTATTATACATATAACAGATATATTATGTACAGAAGCAAGTCATCCTTTGATAACGGTATTATTATATTGCGATGGGCAATTATACGTATAGATGTTTTCTATTTTACAACTTTTCTTGTGTATATTTCGATATCTATTTAATGGCTTAATAACATTGAGCTTTTTATGCGCCTTTCAATTATTATACAGGTTGTATCAAAAATAGTACTTATCTGTAGTATAGAGTGCTAAATTAGCGTGATGTCAACATATTCATTAATAAGACCTATCGCAAAATGAGGTGCAACATGGTGACGTGACACAGGGGTAGTCACAGTAAATTCTTTAGAGCAGGGAATTCTTATACACAATTTTATGAAGAACATTGTTGCACTGATGACATTTTCCGACTGCCAAATGAAGAAAACGCTGTCGAGTACAATTTCGGACTGGTTTTTCGCAATATATTAGATGTCCCGTAGGTCACGGTGAGTATAAATTCCGTCACGTGAGGCGGCTGTTAACGCAGACACTACGAGGGTGGATTGATAAGTTTCCGGCCTGACCAAGAAAAACAAGGTTTTTAAAAATTTTTTTTTTTTATTTCTCAACATAATCTCCTCCAAGGCTGATACATTTCTCATAGCGGTGTTCCAGTCTATTAATGCCATCTCTATAGACTGATTCGTCAAGCTCCTCAAAATAACCATTTACAGCTTCGATTACTTCTTCATTGTCCGCAAATCTCTTACCGCCAAGCCATTTTTTGAGATTAGGGAACAGAAAATAGTCACTCGGGGCTAGGTCTGGAGAGTAAGGAGGGTGCGGCATCAATTCAAACTTTAGATCGTTGATTTTAGCCGTCGCAACGATTGACGTGTGCGCTGGTGCGTTATCGTGATGAAACAAGATTTTTTTCTTCGCCAGATGAGGTCGTTTAATTTTCACCTCGTGGCTCAAACGTTGCAATAAGTCTGCGTAGTATTGACCAGTGATAGTATTACCCTTTGCAAGGTAATCAATGTATATAATACCTCTTGCATCCCAAAAAACAGTAGCCATAACCTTGTTCGCCGAAAAAATTGTTTTTGCCTTCTTTGGAGTTGGTTCCCCTGGTCCAATCCACTGTTTAGACTGTTCTTTGGTTTCAGGAGTGTAGTGGTGGACCCACGTTTCGTCAACGGTTACGAATCGACGCAAAAATTCGCTTGGATTACGCTTATACAATGACAAATTTGCGGTAGAAATGTTTTTTCGAATCAATTTTTGGTCGACTGTTAGCAAACGCGGCACCCATCTTGCACAGAGCTTTTCCATATGCAAATGTTGGTGCAAAATATGTTGCACACGTTCATATGACATCTTACAGGTCTCAGCTATCTCACGCACTTTCAATCTGCGGTCTCCCAGCACTATTTGATGAATTTTTTCGATCATATCTGGAGTTGTGACCTCAACGGGGCGTCCTGAGCGAGGCCCATCAGAGGTGCTCACACGACCCTTTTTAAACTCGGAAACCCACTGCTTAACGGTTGAATATGACGGGGAGGATGTCCCCAGTGTTGAGTCCATCTCTTTTTTAATTTCCTTCGGCGTTAACCCCTTCAAATAAAAGTATTTGATGACAGCACGATTTTCCTGCTTTTCCATTTTTACGAAAACCACAGAGGCGTCTTGTTCAGCGTGCTGTCAAACCTACACTAGCAAGGAGATCGGGCTGAAACTATAGCTACAAGCTATCCAAGGATGGTACTATAGAATGTCACCTCAAGGTAGGCCTAGTGGCGTCATCTCTTGGTTAGGCCGGAAACTTATCAATCCACCCTCGTATTCTTTTCGTCACCAAAGCCGTCACTTGGTGCAAGCCATTAATGGAAAATGGTGAAGTTTTCAAATATTTATTAAATTGTTTTCCATCGAAACTACTAAAAATATTTTCATAAGTTTAGTTTTAGTATAGGCTTGTTTATCGTCAAAGCTTAGGAAAATCCATAATCCTTGATTACTTAAAAGTTTGGTTTTCCTATGGCATGCTCTACTTATAATCTTTTTAATACTTTGAAAATATGCAAAGTACGTAGGGGTACAACTTAAAAATTTTGTTCATTATTGTCCCAAATTTCAAAGTTCTGGCTTAATCAACTTCTTACAGTCGGTGTCTAAATTTCTAGATGAGATGTAGTAACATCGTGAAATCAACAGCTATTTTCCGTAATAGTTTATAATTTTCTTTACTGGGTCGAAAGTATTGCTTAACGATATACGTTTTATACGAAAACTTACTGAAGGTGAGTTTCCCGAAGTAATCTACTTAGGGTTTTCCATTCCCTAGTAGGCCCAAGTTTCCTCAGTATCTACCCATGTACTTACGAGCATATACGTTATGAAAATTCTCCAGTATTCTTGTAAGCGGTTACGAGTGGTCCCATTGGGGACAACAAACAGTCCTACAGAGTTCGTCTGTGCTGTTGCTAACGATAAGTTGGTCCCAGTTCGTTGTCGATGCCATGCCATGCCCGTTGCTTCGCTGTGCTGTGGGTTTGACACGACAGGCACCGCGGTCTGATGAGTTCGCTATGGAAGCCTTCGTCCTCCGTTTGCGACTACGATCCTGACAGCCGCCCACTATATGCGGCGCCCACTGCGTATATGTGTGTTTGTATACATGAAACGCACGAAGGGTAATAATATACTTGTATGTATGTATGTATGTATGTAGGTTGGTTGGTATATCTGTGTGTGCGTGTGCATATATATGTATGTTTGTACGTAACGCGTACCACTTACGTGTGCTGCAGTAGTAATTCAAGCGTGTTTAGGTCGACATTACGGCGCTCCCGAACTGCGCCCCTACGCCTAGCATAAATATTCATTTTTTTTAGGCCGGAGTCACGTCGCGTCGTTAACTTGGGTTTTAATTTATAAGAATGTGTCTTGGATCCGAGTCTAGATTTCGTTATTGACATAGTTTGTATCACGTCAAGAACGAAGAACAATTTAATTTTAAATATAAAACTAACTCCAAAACCTCTTTTGTTTTATATTTAATTTTTCACTGGGAAAATTCTGTTCCTTTTTCAATCTTATTATCGGGTCACTAAGTATGATAACGTCATTTTAATATCGCGTTTGCTGCCCGAATTAAGCTTTTTCATGGGCGGTAATTATTAGCCATATATTACTTTTATATTATCATATAACTATGGATAGAAAAAGTAACGTCAATATCTTGGAAATCAAGCCTCATTTACTTTGGTTTCGACTGATATATTATTATTACAGTTGTCTGAGTTAAGTTTTTGTTTGTCCCAATTGTCTAATTTTGGTATTTTTGGTTAACTTGACTTTTAATTTTTACGATAAACTTGAATCATCCGTGTACTATTACAAGAATAAGTTTGATTTACTAGTTGCAACTGTACCAACTTCGGCGAAATTCGAAGGGTAATCTTAACGACAATGTCTTGTCATTTGACACTTTCAATTTTAATAAAATAGTAAAAGTAATTTAATACTGATAATGATTGACAATTGGATGATCAAGCCGAGTTTGAATCTTCTAATTATCCTAGCATCTTACACCTTTCAGTTCGGATAAATACTATTTCGGCTTCCTCCCTTACATTAAGTTTTAATTACTGTAATCACCACTACCCAATAATTCATTCGAAATGGGGGTTAATGGGACACGTAGTATATTATGCATATGTATTGATATTCTGATAAGTATAGTTCTAATTTTTAGATGTTGGTAATACAAAAGTGCCGCTTCGTGCTTTGCCGCCGCCCTACCGTCCTGATAATAAATAAATGATCTGCCTTGTTCGCTCGTCCTTTTGCATTAATAGCTGCAGTAAGCCGTTGAATATTTTAATGCGTAGCTGAATTATCGGCTTCCGAATCGACGACAAAACTAGCGTTGGGACTAGGGGAGTTTCGGGGGAGGGGGACGCAGGGGGACTACTAGGTTGGGCTTATATTCAGACTATCGATTTGGAGAGCATGAATCCGTGCACGCACATCCCGTCTTGTCCCCAATGGCTCAGGGGGCTTATTATCCCCCGCGCGTTGCCCTGCTGTTGCTGCCGCTGCCCACCTCCGCCACCCACTAACTGCACTATGACATACACATACATTCACACACACACGGATAAGAATATGCATGTGACATGTACGTATGTATAAACGCTGCCTATTTTACGACCATGTTGGCTACTTTTGTTGGATTCGTTCGATATCGGGTAGTTAGTTTTTTTAATTGTCATTTTCACCTTAGGACAACTGGCAGAAATTGTTGTAAACATGCATTTTTAACAATGAATGGAGTGCCTACAAGAAAGGATACCGCTAATATTAAATTAGCTACAATGCTCTCCCTCTATTCAGCCTAGATTATGGCTTCTTAAGTGCGCATGTGCAGTACAGGCAAAGGACCAGAGCAGTGCAACTGTAAAGCGCATAGATCCATGCAAGTAGGAGACGACTACTAACATTACGCTTACGGATTGCATATTGTACAAGTATTAGGAAAGACTTAAAGGAGAAGGACTCAGTTTATTAAATGTTATCAATAATATGGAGTAGACTTAGGGCATGCTATAGTTCCACACTGTCTCTTTGAAGGCGAAATGTGTACAATGTATATCATGTATGGAAAGGAATTGCTATTAAATGTAACCACGGTAATTACCCAGAATTGGGACTCTAGATCAAAATCGCTCCAAAAATTTTTTCATCGATTTCCGGTCATTCAGCATAATAAAATATTAGAAGGTGGGGGGGACCGTTTTTTATGAGTACATAAATGAATGATAATTTTTCAAAATTCAAATCACAGTTCTATCTAAACTGTAGGTACGGGGAGAGATGGGTGTTAAAAGTTATACAAACTTTCCTTATCTCAAAGTTAGAAGCCTTCGAAATGTGGTGTTATAAGTGAATGATGAGGATAACGTGGGTAGAAAAGGTTAGAAATGAAGAGGTATTAGAAAGAATAGGAGAACAGAGAACTTTATGGAAGGCAATAAAAAATAGGCGAGATAGGTTGGTAGGACACCTACTTAGGCATGAAGCTCTAGTCAGAGACATATTGGAGGTAGAAACGGGAGTTAGGAGGAGGTGTAGAGGTAGGCCTAAATTAGATTACTGTTCAAATAGGATATGGGATATTATACTTTTAGGGAAATGCGAAGTTTAGCTCAGGATAGGAAAGAGTGGAGGTACGTGTCCAACCAGTCTTAGGACTGACGACTCTATGATGATGATGATGATCTCACGATTATATTTATTTTATATTAAAAGAAGAAATAGCTATACATACACCATATATTCTATGATGTATGCTGTAATAAAAAAAGTGTCTTCCCCGCCTCAAACATAAACATTGAACCCTCAGAAATGACTAGAAATCGATGAAATAATTTTTGGAGAGAATTTTGGTTGGGAGCCCCAATTCTAGGAATTGTTTGAAATTTCGATATTGTACTAGGAAATGTATAAAACTAATGCTTTCTGTGAATAAAATACTTTAACATATCAGCCAGGGGCATTAAATAAACTCCAATCTGTCATAAATCTACCTAACCAAACAATGACAATGCAGACAATTATCCAAAATTGGGACAGTTTTGAAAAATTCAAAATTCATTCAAAAAATTTTTTTTTATTAAGTCATAAAAAAACTGTCTCCACCTTCTAATATCTAATTCTACTATGTAGAATGACCGGAAATCGATGAAAAAATTTTTGAGGCGATTTTGGTTTGGAGCCCCAATTCTGGACAATTACCGTAACTACTTAATAATATCATATTTAGCGTTTTTAACTATTTATCTATGAAAAATTTACATACCTATGTGCATTATTTATGTAATATGCTTCAAAATGATTAAATCACCACAAAAAAAGATCCGTATGTTGAACATCGAGTTAGACGTAGATTTATTCTTGATCATAAATTCATTTTGTTGAATGTCGTATCACTAATCGAAAAATTACCGACGCTTACGTTAATTAAATTTATGTAAGTGTTGTAGAACGCACTTAATTACAGCCACTTCATCAGCAATTTAAATAAGGTTATACATGTACACATTTATTGTGTATGTGCAATCATAGGACGCTTTTGAAGAATTTATACAAATATGTTAACTACGAATATGATACAAGAAAATAAAATAGGATTATAATAGTAATATTTTATAGATGTTTTTTACTAATAGTATGTTTGTATTATGTTCATATTTTTCTACATTTTGCGTTTTATATTTAAGAAAAATACTAATGGGCGTAGATGTTAAAGTTACTAATTTATTGTAAAACTAGGATTTTATTGAAATAAAGAATTAAATAGTAATCTAAAATATACATTTTATAGTACTCCTGTAAGTTAAGGTGAATTTCCAGGGAACGTAATTTGAAATTCCTTAATGTCACTATAAATATACTACATGGCTCATAGGATATATTACAATAATATCCAGCAAAATTGCATCTATAACTAACCGCGTAAAGTTTTGCAGTAATGATAAATATATTTCCAAAAAAGTTCCCCTTTTTTAATGAAATTTTTTAATAACTGCTTTGAAACGCGAGCTAAGGAACACGATAGTTTCCCTTTGCTATAATCTCTAAAGGACACCATATAAAAAGTCAGTAAAGGTGTTAATTGAGTTCCGGCGTCAAGTCAGAACGTTACAGATTATCTCTGAATGCCCCACATTTAAAGGGTTCAACAATGTTTTAGAATTTTCTAGAATAATAACTAACTATTCCTGAGCAAAGCTAAAGCTTCACAACCGAATCCAGTAGTCTTTTTAGAGTTATATGATAACCTTCCATCCCCTGTCCATTAAGCTGAAGGAGTAAAGGTGCTAACTTACAATTAGTTCCGTCGTATAGTCAGGGTTACAGCTTATATAAGCTTTTTTCTGAATGTTCTATATCTACAGATTGCAAAATGTTTTAGAATATTCTAGAAGGTTCGAGAACGTTCCTGAATGTTAACTAATTTTTCCTGAGTAAAGAAAGGGTAATCCGGTTTGTATACAATAAAAGTAAGTTTAGAAAAGTAGAATCCCGGAGCCTCATGAGCATTATATCGTATGATAGCTTCCCATGAAGAAGGTTACTGTCTTTGAAGAAGCTTTCATTTTCTAGCTGCAGGGGTTAATTTCAATGATATCAGGGTTAAAAAACTATCGCCCGAAAAAACTCCATATAAAGAGTTAGTAAAGATACTAACTCAGTTCCGAAGTCTGGTCAGAACATTACAGAATTCTGAGGTTTTTACTGAATGTCCTACATTCACAGGATTGGAAAATGTTTTAGAATACTCTAGAAGGTTCGAGAACGTTCCTGAATGTTAACCAATTTTTACTGAGCAAAGAGAGGGCAATCCGCCTTGTACACAATAATTGTTAAGTGCAGTTTGTTCATACGTGCCGCTAAAGCTCCTCAACTGAATCCTGTAGCCTCATGAGGGTTATATCGTATAATGTCATTCCATCCCCTGTCTGTGTAAAAGGTTTCGGTTTTCAGTTGCAGGGGTTGGTTTCAAAGATATGGGGACTGATTAAAAGTAAAGAATGTCCTCGATACCCTATATATGTGAATGTATTGTTTTGAAATAGATACATATTTCATTTTCGAAAACGCTACATTGCCAGACTTTAATTATCGCCAGTCGCGCCTTATTGCACTATTTCATCGTCTTACGAGGGTGGATTGATAAGTTTCCGGCCTAACCAAGAGATGACGCCACTAGGCCTACCTTGAGGTGACATTCTATAGTACCATCCTTGGATCCGATCTCCTTGCTAGTGTAGGTTTGACAGCACGCTGAACAAGACGCCTCTGTGGTTTTCGTAAAAATGGAAAAGCAGGAAAATCGTGCTGTCATCAAATACTTTTATTTGAAGGGGTTAACGCCGAAGGAAATTAAAAAAGAGATGGACTCAACACTGGGGACATCCTCCCCGTCATATTCAACCGTTAAGCAGTGGGTTTCCGAGTTTAAAAAGGGTCGTGTGAGCACCTCTGATGGGCCTCGCTCAGGACGCCCCGTTGAGGTCACAACTCCAGATATGATCGAAAAAATTCATCAAATAGTGCTGGGAGACCGCAGATTGAAAGTGCGTGAGATAGCTGAGACCTGTAAGATGTCATATGAACGTGTGCAACATATTTTGCACCAACATTTGCATATGGAAAAGCTCTGTGCAAGATGGGTGCCGCGTTTGCTAACAGTCGACCAAAAATTGATTCGAAAAAACATTTCTACCGCAAATTTGTCATTGTATAAGCGTAATCCAAGCGAATTTTTGCGTCGATTCGTAACCGTTGACGAAACGTGGGTCCACCACTACACTCCTGAAACCAAAGAACAGTCTAAACAGTGGATTGGACCAGGGGAACCAACTCCAAAGAAGGCAAAAACAATTTTTTCGGCGAACAAGGTTATGGCTACTGTTTTTTGGGATGCAAGAGGTATTATATACATTGATTACCTTGCAAAGGGTAATACTATCACTGGTCAATACTACGCAGACTTATTGCAACGTTTGAGCCACGAGGTGAAAATTAAACGACCTCATCTGGCGAAGAAAAAAATCTTGTTTCATCACGATAACGCACCAGCGCACACGTCAATCGTTGCGACGGCTAAAATCAACGATCTAAAGTTTGAATTGATGCCGCACCCTCCTTACTCTCCAGACCTAGCCCCGAGTGACTATTTTCTGTTCCCTAATCTCAAAAAATGGCTTGGCGGTAAGAGATTTGCGGACAATGAAGAAGTAATCGAAGCTGTAAATGGTTATTTTGAGGAGCTTGACGAATCAGTCTATAGAGATGGCATTAATAGACTGGAACACCGCTATGAGAAATGTATCAGCCTTGGAGGAGATTATGTTGAGAAATAAAAAAAAAAAATTTTTAAAAACCTTGTTTTTCTTGGTCAGGCCGGAAACTTATCAATCCACCCTCGTATATCAGGAGGCACTGATCATGTCGGTCGTCTCGTTATTAGAGACTGTCCACAAGGAAGTGGGTCTGCCTTTTCAGATCAAATTACTTTTGCACACACCAATGTAGATACAATACATGTATACATGTGACTGCAGTAAGTGTAATAGTTGTTCTTGTTATAGATGTTGGACGTTGACCTAGGGACTCATACAAAATTTTCTATACGTGTGTCTTTTATACGATGTATCTACATCTAAAGAATATGTACAGTACTTACATATATGCATGTAAAAGCTTTCTTTACTGCTGTATTAAATTTTGAATATGTTCCCTGTAACAACAGACATACATTGCCTAATCGTATATACCGATGGGGAAAATGTATAACTGATCATGCAAAACGTTAAGATTAACCTCTTCCGCATATAGTTCCAAAATATTGCGTATGATATCCCTATTTTGTTGGAGCAAACTACAGTGTGCGTCACCCTTTCCTCATTCAGTTTCCGATGTTTGTGCTTAAAAATAGTCGAAGCAACAAACATTATTCCAATTGAAATGTTGAAAAACATTCGTTGAGAGATGTACAACAGACTGACATATTGTGATAGCCTATTTGAATCGTGCAACAGCACATCCAACAAGCGATGGTATAGGCAAGAGGTTGGCAAACATTAGAAATAGAAGTCCTAAGACCGATTGGACACAAGCATCCCTATCCTTTTGCAAAAACTGGAACATGCCTCATCCAAACTATTCGCGTAGAATAAGCTAATCTTAAAGTTAAAGCTTCTCCTTTTCCTTATTGATTTCAATAATGTCTTTTGTTCTCCTACTCATTCCTAATCTTTTCCATCCAGTGGGTATTTTCATTAGCCTCATATAACACCATATCTTCCGCAGCTTCCCTCCCCTAGTAGTTGTGGCAATCCATCAGCATGCAAGGGTGCGATACTTGAAATATCAAGTTACTAAAGATCATGGCTAAGCTTTGTCACTATATTCCATAAGCGCCCGCCGTAGTCATCTGCGGCAAAGCCACACTCAAGGGGCTAAAGAGATACATTTATCCACCACTGGTACAAGCTTTAGGTAGTGGTACTGAGTCTGGTTCTCGATTTTGATGATGTCCGTAGTATAGGTCGATATTTGTAGGGGAGTACAAACCCCTCCTGTCGTACGTCATAATCTTCATCAACTCATATCAATATTTCACGCATTTGAAATACACGTAATAGTAGGTGAAAGCTTTTCCGTTAGTATATGGATAGGTAGCCTACAGAACCACATTTACAGCTGCTTTTAAAGGTCAATTATTATTTAAATATGCGTTCTAGTCAGCATTAATAACGAGAGTGATTTAGTATCTCGAAATGGAAAAAAACACAAAACCTGCCACGTTATAACATTATTAAGATACAGCACCGATTTGTTGTACTATTATATTTTATATATATTCGCATAATATTAATTGAAATTAAGAAATCGTTTTCGACCCATAATATATATAATAATAAAGCGTGTAGTCTATCTGTTTGATGTAATCGCTCAACATTAAAATTAAAATCACATAAATATGATTCCAAGCATGAGCTTCACCTGAAATGCTTTGAATTAAATGATATCTATCTGATAGCACGAGTCGAAATTTCATTGGCTAATGTGAAGTATTTTATCTCTTCTTTGAGATTTTCTGTTAATTACGTGTTACTGTTATCAATTATAAGTGGTATTGGGTACACTAAATTAGTGACTGCCTGTGTGATGCGTTTAGCTACACAATTTATTTTTCTAACGCATAAATAAATTAATTTCTTATTGAATCAATTTATTACAATGTGAAAAATAAGCATGAGAAAAATTGATTTTACCTAAATCAATCGCAACCCATAATAGTTATCATTGCTATTTTGTAAATAAAACTCACCAGTTACATTCGGTTTGAAAAACGGGAAATGTCAAGTCTTACCTGAAACAAAAAAATTAAATTTATTACCTGGTACAATAAATTCAATTAAGTATGTGCTTTCAATACAGCGAGAACCTGTTAAAAACAGAGAACATAGCGNCATAAAATACCAAGACAAATTTAGCAGGTACAATCTCTTACATTGTATATTTTTCAAAAAGAACCGGGCAACAGCTATATAGTTTTTGAATATTTTTGTTAGGAAATTTGAACAATACAAATTCGATTTCAACCAGTAGTTGCGCTTAATAACCATAAACAAAACTGAGTCGTATTTGAACATTAAAATCTGACCAAGTTATTATTATAGGATATCTAAAAAAAAAGCGTTTTGATAACAATATTTTTTTTTTCACCTTTCAACTTATAATAGTTATAGTTGAGACGAATAAAATTGCCATAGTCCAATGTGAGAATCAACTTATATTCTTTCTTGTTTCCACATGCACTCCCATAGTCATACACTACGATTTGAACACGCCCTTGTTAAATTAGGAAATGCTTCATGAGTAGTACACACAAAGTGAAACGAGATAACCGTACAACAGTAAGCGGTAAAGTCCGATGCTGACAACATGCTTCTGCCTATCTGCATCTCTTTTTGTTATACATCAATTGGTGTAACGTTATTCCTTTTTCTTTATTAGTGTCTGCTGCAATTCTTACCTGACATCGCTTTTCTGTTTACGATATTTCCTACATCTGTCGATGTCGTGAGTAAAACTAGGCATTCTGTTAGCAACTGCTCTAGTCTAGTTAGTAAGTTGAAAGAAGAAGTTAAACAATTTTATTGCGGACTGTAGTTAACTGTTTGATAGGGCTTAATGAGCAGGTGAAAAAAATAAGCATATATCAGGAGAGAAATTCCTGTAAACAATCTGAAAAGAACTAAAAATTTTATAATTTGCTCAATAAATAGGGTACTTTATTATTATACACTTTTTCTGATAAATACAACTATGTATTCCTTAACTTTTCCATGATTTAGTAGTTCTCCGATGGTTCTGGGATTTCCAGGCTAATTCCTATTACATTGTTATTTCATGACTAAAAATTCACCCAAATAACTCTGTATCTATATGAATTCCTTTCAACTCGTACAATAAATATATCATGGCATCTTAACCTTCTAACTGAGGTCGTCTTACGGTGTGACGACGGAAGCACGATTGTATTCACTTGAAGTTAAGCGAAACAAAACAGGCTTCATACACAAAGCAAGGTCCTCAAGCCGTATGTAACACTTCAACTACAATAGTATAGATACTAAATACAGGATGACCTATGGTATCCTTTTAAAACAAAAATTTCCGAGAAATAAGCGGCCTGATAATTATTTTTATAAGGAATATCGCATTACTAGTAGAAAATCGTCACAAAGGCTCCCCAGTTTTTCGATAACGATTTAGGTGAGTTCGTCCTTCTATTTCGAAAATGTCTGCGAAATGCATATTGGAAATTGTTCCAGAATTTTAGTGCTAGGGCTCATTCAGATTTCTATTATTCTTTTGAGTCAAAGCGAAAATTAGTTATCTTGCTCAATGTTAAAATAAATTTCTACGCAATTGCGAATCTATTTACACTGAATATTTTTATGTATTTTTCCATTAGTTTTACCTTTGAATATTATTTAAGAATGACTATATAAATATTTACATGCCTAGAAATGTATAAAAATTGGCATGTTCATTAACTTTGAACCCCCATAACTTTTTATGGGGGTGAGACCGCCACGAACTTTTTATGGTACAGTGGTGGGGGAGACCTCCTCTTTTGATATGCTTTTGTGTCGTTGCGATTTACTGCATGCAGTAACTCGTGTCGTTATCGCGCTGTGTGAAAGCGGCCTTACTTTCGATTAATTCCTTGAACTGGGTAACATTTTACGTGGCGATGTTAACAAATTGCAATAACTCCATATTTTCAACGTTTACGCGATAATGATATGATTTATATTCGATATAATACAAAGGCTCATTAATAGTACGATGCAGTTTGATTGCGTGAGTGTACGTAACTGTATGTATTTACGTACTAGACCTTGACACCTCAACCCAATAACATACAGCTCACCGTGGTGTTTGTTTGTTTGTAAAACTATTACATGTAATTATGTACCTGCGTATGTGTGTGTGTACATTTCCCATATAACATATATGTATACATATATTTTTATAATTTGTACAGAAAAATAATGTTTCATTTCAATACATGTGCAATTGCCCTGTATGCGAATAATTCGCATTGGTTGCTAAAGCAGATTTCTTTTACACATACAAAACATTACATTACATTACATTGGTAAATTAAAACTACAAAATACATGTGCGTAATACATCTCGTATGATCAGGATAACCCAATGGACTTGTACAATCAAAATAGTACTTTTACTGCGTAGCACAACACTGTGTACAAGACTTAATTTAACCTTAACCTACACATAACCCGTGTTTATGCAGATTTTCTAAATTATTCAATTTGAATATTGAAACCGATACGTGGGCGCCCATTTCTCATGAAAGAAAAAAATGTACTGTTTTCTAAAATTCTCTCCGAACATCCACTGCGTATCCTTCCTTTGAACTTTTTTTTTATTAGTACTTGTTTTCAAGTTCCAATCTGCTTCAACGCCTGCACACAAACCATAAAATACCAAGACAAATTTAGCAGGTACAATCTCTTACATTGTATATTTTTCAAAAAGAACCGGGCAACAGCTATATAGTTTTTGAATATTTTTGTTAGGAAATTTGAACAATACAAATTCGATTTCAACCAGTAGTTGCGCTTAATAACCATAAACAAAACTGAGTCGTATTTGAACATTAAAATCTGACCAAGTTATTATTATAGGATATCTAAAAAAAAAGCGTTTTGATAACAATATTTTTTTTTTCACCTTTCAACTTATAATAGTTATAGTTGAGACGAATAAAATTGCCATAGTCCAATGTGAGAATCAACTTATATTCTTTCTTGTTTCCACATGCACTCCCATAGTCATACACTACGATTTGAACACGCCCTTGTTAAATTAGGAAATGCTTCATGAGTAGTACACACAAAGTGAAACGAGATAACCGTACAACAGTAAGCGGTAAAGTCCGATGCTGACAACATGCTTCTGCCTATCTGCATCTCTTTTTGTTATACATCAATTGGTGTAACGTTATTCCTTTTTCTTTATTAGTGTCTGCTGCAATTCTTACCTGACATCGCTTTTCTGTTTACGATATTTCCTACATCTGTCGATGTCGTGAGTAAAACTAGGCATTCTGTTAGCAACTGCTCTAGTCTAGTTAGTAAGTTGAAAGAAGAAGTTAAACAATTTTATTGCGGACTGTAGTTAACTGTTTGATAGGGCTTAATGAGCAGGTGAAAAAAATAAGCATATATCAGGAGAGAAATTCCTGTAAACAATCTGAAAAGAACTAAAAATTTTATAATTTGCTCAATAAATAGGGTACTTTATTATTATACACTTTTTCTGATAAATACAACTATGTATTCCTTAACTTTTCCATGATTTAGTAGTTCTCCGATGGTTCTGGGATTTCCAGGCTAATTCCTATTACATTGTTATTTCATGACTAAAAATTCACCCAAATAACTCTGTATCTATATGAATTCCTTTCAACTCGTACAATAAATATATCATGGCATCTTAACCTTCTAACTGAGGTCGTCTTACGGTGTGACGACGGAAGCACGATTGTATTCACTTGAAGTTAAGCGAAACAAAACAGGCTTCATACACAAAGCAAGGTCCTCAAGCCGTATGTAACACTTCAACTACAATAGTATAGATACTAAATACAGGATGACCTATGGTATCCTTTTAAAACAAAAATTTCCGAGAAATAAGCGGCCTGATAATTATTTTTATAAGGAATATCGCATTACTAGTAGAAAATCGTCACAAAGGCTCCCCAGTTTTTCGATAACGATTTAGGTGAGTTCGTCCTTCTATTTCGAAAATGTCTGCGAAATGCATATTGGAAATTGTTCCAGAATTTTAGTGCTAGGGCTCATTCAGATTTCTATTATTCTTTTGAGTCAAAGCGAAAATTAGTTATCTTGCTCAATGTTAAAATAAATTTCTACGCAATTGCGAATCTATTTACACAGTTTTATATATGAGTTTTCTTCATTTTTTTCAGGAAAATCTGCCCACTCCAGAACCTGCAGAGTCCAATGAGGATGAACATATAGGTGGTGGTAAGTTATAAGTTATATCATATACCTACTCAATTATTTCTTCATTCTTTCATCATTATTAGATATTATTTGATTGTAATCGATTTATTCCTGCAATATATATAATACTGTCCTCCCAGGCAATCGAGAATAGCTAATAATAACACAATAAAAAAATGTGCATTATTTTACGTTATAAACAAATTAACTACGATAATTACATAAAGATACTTGTACAAAAAGGGCCATGTATAGTAGCTTGGGAAGGCAGACAATGGTAGTGCGGTACAAATTATTCCCACTGTGTATCCCTAAAATTAACTAAAATTAGCGTATTTTGAATTATGTGTAGCAGGGTTGGTAGTTGCCGCCTTTTTTCATGTTTGTGTTGCTTTGCTATCATTTCAAAGGAAGCAATGTAAAACAATTAACTTTTTCTAAAGATGTAGCAGCTAATATAGGGATGTAATGACAATTTAATATGTTATCAATTTTGCAATTGTTTTTGTTGATTTTGTAGTAGTAGTAGTAGCAGCAGCAGTAGAATTATTATCAATAAATTTCAAACTTATTATTTCGCTTTGGCATAGTTGTGGAACAGCGGAATTTAAATTTTTTGATTACCTTTTATATGAATACATACCTACTGTTAATGTTCACATAGAATAATGATACGATTGCAAAAGTCTAAATTGGAATTAAATGTAATTTAGTTTTTTGTATTCATGTTACATTTACCTACACCTGCACAATGCAATAACAAATACACCTATGTATGTACTTTAAATTGCAATACCAACTAAAGTATAAGTTCCAAATCATTTTTACTGTTGAAACAAAATAAAGCACTATAATCCAAAATTGCACATAAGGCGTTTGAGGATGTCACATTGAACGTCGAAACACACTAATTTTTTTAGTACTTTTAAGTTATAACGCTCTAATTAGTTTAATTCCTATAGAGATATAAGAATAGAACGCGTCAACGTGATGCTCAGAAGGAGAGAGAATGCTGCCGAGAGGTTCCTATTGCTGTTCTTTTGCAGTTAGTCAAGTATGCTCACTAAACAGTATTGAAAAGCAGAAACAACCTGTCTGCGCATACTTGTCTTACGAAAAGAAGATAACAACAAGGGCTTCTACGCAGATTCAATCCTAGCATCACAGTTGAGTACTTGAGTACAAGTTTGGGGATGGTGATGGAGTGACGCGTTGTATTTTTCTATTTCTATGTCAGCTGTACAGAACTCTAGTTTATTCCCTTGTACTGTTGAAACACTTATTAAATTTAAGTTTTTTTGTTAGGATTTGCAACCCTGAAACAGTTTGATTATAATAAATGATGCCTAGGTAAAAATCTACAACAAATTACTGTACACATCTAACATCTATGACTATATACTTTTAGTTTAAAACTTTACATTTCACGCTTTTTTTTGTTTGGGCTATTTTATTAATTTAATAGCACTACCCTTTTGCTTCGTGCAATTCCGAAAAGAAATGAGCAATTTTTGTTTATTTATGTTGTTTTCAATTCGTAAGCCAACCCTGCTAATATCGTGGTATAATTGGCTGTGCAGGATCAGCGAGTATGAAAGACACCGACAAACTGAAACTGATGTTGTTGGCATGGAACTACCACAACCAGGCTCAAGGTAAAATAATTTCATTCGTTTTATTAAACATACACTTATACTTTTTTTTTTTTGAATTCCACATTTCATCACTTAGTTTTAGAACGGGGCATATGCGTTATTTGAGATGTTACAGGAGAAGAAGATCATTGGGAATATTATCTAAAATCTGAGATACATGATGACAGTATTTAATAGTTGAGCTGCTGCTTTGACTTTTATAACTCGTAAAAAATAATATATACAATAGAATTACGTAGTACAAATCTCGGGTTATTGATATCTTTTTGGATAAAGATATCGTTCGTATTTTGGCTTAAAAATGATTAACAAACATTTTTTCTCTACTAGTTCTTGGTCAGTGGTCTGTTGAAAGCGTCAGACGTGGATCTCTTCTGCACGCCATAGACAGTTCCGATAGAATATTAACCGATTTACTTGCTGTCACTGAGCATGGTGAACGCCATCTGTAGAAATTTGAAGTTAATTAATGTTTGACAAGGTTCAGTTTAACGATATTATATCCTTAATTGAACATTAATGAACTCATAAAGAGTAACAAATTTCTAATAGATTGCGTATACTACTATTTGAGAATATTTTGATTTAAATTTTCGTAAATATTGCTCTATTGCAGTAGCGTGGAAGAAGAAATTTCAAAAATATGTTTGCATGATACTATGTAATTTGAAATAAAAGAAAAATCACACAACACTGGGTGGAATATTGCACATAAAGTCCACACAAATCTCCTGCTAAACTGTCTCTAGCATCCCCTATCGTTAAAGAGCAACTGTGTAAAGGTTGGGCCAGTACCTATGTGAATGTTGAACGCATTAAGGGGTAGTCTGGGAAATACGTAAGAGAAACAAAGTTCCACAAAACCCGCGAAAAGCAATTTACAACCGCCGTGGGTATGCGATACGAAGACATACTAGTTTACGGCTACAGTTTATTTGGGTCTTCGCTCATCTTGATTAACATCTCCAACTCTTTAGGTTTCCACCGAGATATAGTATTTGGTCCTAACCAAAATGGAAAAAAAATGAGAAGCTAGGACTACAAAGTACTTCTAAACGTTAAGATTACCCTCAGTCATACCATTTGTTTTTTTTTTTTCACTGGAACTAATTAATCGTCCCCTCCCCAAATAAAATCCGTAAACAGGACAAACGTATTCTTTTGATAACGGAACAACCATAAGGATGAATTAAAATTAATATTGGCTCTGTTTTGTATACGTAATTTAACGAAAAAAGAATAACGAGAGTCTGTAAATCTTCGCTGGGTGGGGAAGTTAATGAGATGACTCGAGATCTACGAAAATAGGGTTTATGTAAATGTAGAAAAAGATATTGATGATTAAATATTGGTATTAAAAGCTACAGTTGTGCACAGTAATATTAAATTAGTGGTAATTATCAGTAACCCAATTACGTAAATTAAAATGCATATTTTGCTTTGTCAAGGCGAACAAAAATAATGTTAAACTTTTTTTTTCTTTATACGTATGTTTCCACGCTGCTTTATTAGCCATTTTCATTATTGTAGACTAGTTTAATTTATCTTATTTACATTTCATGTAAAAGCTTGTTAATTTTCTTCAATAAAATGTAAAGATAGCAAATCATCGGCACTAAAAAGATTCTAAATTCGATTCATGAAATGTTCATGTTTTTATGAGGTAAAACATGGAATGAACGAAAAAATGAGAAGCGAATTGGATACAAAATGCCTCGCAGCCGAACGATACCTTTTTTATCAAATTTATAATTCATTTAAGTACATAAACATCATATAGCTGTTTGTAGGTTCGTTATTTCTTTCACTGAAGCATAACACTTTTATTGCAGCTTTTAAATATTGATTTGATGAAGTGTTAAATAGCTATAAAAGTTAATTGTGTAATTTAATTTGCGGTTTTGTTTGTTTCTATTACGAGTTTCATCGTAACAAATAGTAGGTGAATTTAAATAAACACCAGTAAGTACATTCAATATTTTGATATCGTTTAAAAACGAAAAATATTTTGGTATTCATATTTTTACTTATGTAGGATGTTCTTAAAATGTGTATATGTTACCGGAAATGTATACAATCCCGAGGCTATTTAGAAAATGTATAAAATATTGTTTCAATGATTTAATATAAAACACACATATCCTCGGAAATGTATATATTTTCTAGGAATTGTATGATATTCCGATATTGTACTAGGAAATATATAAAACTAATGCTATTTGTGAATAAAATACTTTAATATATCTGGCCTCCGGGGTGGGCTGTTATGTTAGAGTATTTTATTAACAGAAAACATTAGTTTTATACATTTCCTAGTACAATATCGAAATTTCATACAATTCCTAGGAAATTTATACATTTCCTAGGATATGCGTATATTAAAAAATGTTTAAAACAATATTTTATAGTATTTCCTAAATAGCCTCGGAATTGTATACATTTCCTTGAAATTGTATACATACAATTCTTAGATTTCATACATTTCGGGTAACGTATATTAAGAAAAAGTATGTACCGCTCGATCATATGAGAAATTCTTATGCAGTTAAACAATAAATTAAAGGCTATATCATCACAAAATTGAATAATATCTCCTTTTTCTTCTCTGATTCTTCCAGTTCATTTCAATAAATCTCAGACTCAATTCTTAAAAAATCATAAACTGCTCATTTCCGATATTTTCAGGAAAAACATCTAATCCGTTAACAGTCACCCGCATTAAAAAATATATTGAAAGAAAGCTGGTTTTTTATAAATGTAGGCAATAATAAATTGAAACAGAAATTTGTTATTTAATTTTTAGTCATTGTCAATTTTCTTGTATATTCAGGGCCGAGGAATGGGAGTAGTGACGTTCCCGACTTATCATCGTTGCCTGGAGGAGAAGACATGGCAGGTTTATGGGCACAATATCATTCGGCTTTAGGTTTAGCAAAGGGAAAAGCGACACCCCCTACGACGCGAGACCAATCTGTAAGTGTATTTTCATACAAAAATCAACCAAATAAGAAATTAGGCGAGTGTCATAACAAAGGCAAAAATTAATGTAAAATTTCAAGCAATTGTGGAAATTCGATCGTGTTCAGGAGGTTATTAGTGAAGTTTTTTGATAGCATAAATCATGAGTTTAGGGAAAACGCTCACCGTCGTTATTTAGGGCTTCTAATAGTTTCCTAACCGTGCAAAATATTTAATTTAATTTTATAAAAAGAAATTCCCTGCCGCTGAAGCGCTCAACACTGCTACCTCTAAGCGGTACTCGACATTGTCTCCCCGTTAAGGCCGACACGGAATTGTCGTTTTAATAGGAAGATTAAATACTTGTTATCAATCCTTTTGTTTTGTGATGTGACATTCGAGTTCGAATATGGGCGGAAAAATAGGTAAACAGTATAGAAACACTAGCATTGTGTTAAAATTGGCTTCCGCTGTAGGTTTTTCTAACAATGCAATAGTTGTTGACCTCCAACGATGCATTTTCAATTCAATGGACTTTGAAACTATTTGGTTTTACGTTAAATAATCAGGTATTTGTGAGATATTTCTTAAACTCTCAAAACTGCTTTTGTAGTTTGATTCCATTAGATTTAAAATTTAAACTGTCTACTACAATATAAAATAGAAGTTTCTCTGTGTCATTTTTGTGAGTTCAGTACTCTCTGGGGATCGTTCTATGGTTTTCGATAAGGTGCATCGTTAGTTCTGCATTTTTAATAATCATATTACATCGTCGTAGAAAAAGGAGTTCCTATACCTTAAAAGCATAAGAAAATAAAGACTTCTAGAGTTTTTGTTGGCTTTTGCAGGGTTCTGCGAAAAAAATCGCACAAAATTTGAAGATTTTGAAAAATTCCTTGTTCTTAAGGTTTGGCTGGAATTTTTTCCAATCCCTAAGAGTTCTGTCGAAAAGTCTTCTTGTACTTTAGTATGAACTTGACTATTTAAAACATAATTGAAAAATAGTGGTACCTAGTTCTTAGTAGAACTACACCAGGTTGTACATTTTTTCATACTATAAGCAATATTTCCACCCCAGAACTCTGGGTGGTGGTCATTTTTCGATTCTAAACGAGATATCTAGCATGCCACAATCCTACAAAACACAAACTCGTACGAATTATGACTAGAAGTACCCCCTGACAGACTTATTTTCGCGGAATTTCCGTTGGAGAGTAGCAAGTTTAAAAATCTACTCCACCTGAGTATATCACACCTAAGAACTTCGAACGACCAGAACCACACTTGATTGACTGTGTTAGAACCTTGCTGACTATTGTTCGACCGAAAACGATTCCGAAATTATGATAATGTTGGTCGAACTTCCGATTTTACTAGAATTATGTTCTACACCTACTTTTCATATATAAAAAGTAGGCATGCTCGTATAAAGGTCTGTGGCTGTATTTTCGTTAAAGAGATCTTGTTTCGCAAATTGTACTTACTTTCCTACGAAATAACATGTACTTACATGTATATTTGCATTTGTATGTATGTATGTATGTATGTATGTATGTATGTATGTATGTATGTATGTATGTATGTATGTATGTATGTATGTACGTATGTACTCATGTGTACTTCAAGTTTAACCGTTTTTCCTTTTTCAGAGTCCAGTGAATGCCGAGACAGGGTCAGCCCATGACGAAACCAGTTCCAGTGGTAACAAAGAAGATGAGGACGACGATGATGATGAGAGTGATGACAAAATTGACACGCAAACCCACGATCCCGAACGATTGAAAGCGTTTAATGTAAGTCAAAACCCCATAACGTGACCTCTGTTTTCAAAAAATCGTTTACAGCATTTTAAGTAAATAGTTTTTGTTTACAATGTCTAATAAATAATGATTAACAAGATTAAAGATGATTAACCATCTCAATTTTGCTTACTTGACTAAAAATCATATTGTTTCGCTTTATTGAGGAGATATCAAATGTATAATAAAGTTACTTTTGCTGAAGCCATTGTAAAGCGAAACATCTGTTAAATGTTTTTAACATAATATTGTAGAAATTAACGTTGGAGAATGAATTATCCATTTAAATAATATATTTCGTAAATTTTTAAATAATTTAATGCGAATTAGACTTTTACGTATTCTTCTGTTTTAAATTAGGTCATTCGACATTTATGTTACTTAAATCTCTGGTACTTTTAAGTGAAATACTACCTATACGCACAATATCGATTAAACCGCCTACCGCTATTGTTTAAGTACTATATGCAATAAATACGGCCAATCTCTTGTTGCATACAAATTTTACACATATAAAGGGGACAAAAGTCAGATTACGACATCTATAAAGGTTGATACTCCTATAATACAAAAAGAAATGATTCACACATCCTCACGTGTCTATTATCTTTCGGGGACAATTCATGAAAATCAAATCACATATTCATTTCCTTTGATGGTTTCGTCTAACATGTATTCTACTCTTCTGAATTATTTATCACAAGTTGAGGTCACTATTAATAAAACATAGGCAAGTACCTAAAAAAACGTAGTAAATCTTCCCTTGAAGCGAGAAGGATTTGACCCAAAATAGAGAACTGAAAAGGTTCGAGAAAAAAACATCGGCCGCAACTGTTACAAAATTTATCTAAAACTCGTCCCTGATTATATAGCGAAGATCATGGAAAACAGTCAACTTTTTGTCTTTAAATGTACAATATTCACGCGCATTTTGCGACCCATGAGATCATTATATACCTCTACCGTAGGAACAGCAAGTTAGTAGAATATTCTATTTCAGATGTTTGTGAGACTTTTCGTCGACGAAAATTTAGATAGAATGGTGCCAATAAGTAAACAACCAAAAGAAAAAATCCAAGCTATTATCGACTCTTGCACGAGACAGTTCCCAGAGTTTGCCGAAAGAGCGAGAAAGCGAATAAGGACATACCTAAAGTCCTGTAGAAGAAACAAGCGCGCTAGAGATCCAAATTCAGGATGGGATTCAGTAAGTTTGTTTTTGTTTAAATGCATCTACATATTTTTTATTTTTTTCAAATGCGATCAGTATTTCATCATCGTAAGGTCGTTCCTCCTAACACTGGTTGGACACGCATTCCGTTCTATCCTAAGCTAATCTTTGCAGTTCCCTAAAATTAGAACATCCCACATCCTTCACTATTTACAAACAGTAATCTAATCTAGGTCTACCCCTACTCTTCTTAACTCCTGTTTCTGCCTCTAATATGTCTCTAAGTAGCCCTGAGGTGTCCTACTTTCTTATTGATTTCCAGAGAGACCTCTGTTCTCCTATTCTTTTTAATACCTCTTCATTTAGAACGCTTCTAACCTTTTCTTTTCCGCCGCTCTCACCGTCCATGTTTCGCATCCGTACAGCGCCGCGCTCCAAACATACAATCGTTTTCGACATTCTAAATAAATTTTTCGCGAGCATTTCTTTTTATTGAAGGCGACTCGATCCTGCTTTGTATCCCTACTACTCCTTCCATCCTGACTTATCTCACTTCCTAGATACATAAAATCAGGCACTTCTTCTAATCTTTCGTCTCCTATCTTTATATTCGGTCTTTCTCTACTTCTTCCCTTGCATACCTGTATTTTTGTTTTACTTTTATTTATTTTCATACAATGCTGTTTCGTCAATATCGCTTCCATTTTATTTAAAGCTATCTCTAACTCCTCTTTGCTAGATGCTAATACTGTTATATCCTCTGTAAATCTAACCATGCCAATCCTTTGTCCGTCCTACTGTCCTGCTGTTTTCGTTATTGTAAGGGATTATTTTATTTCAGACTCGACCCACACCAGCCCATTTAACATCTGTACAAGCAGAACAAATTTTAGCTACAGCCTGTGAAAATGAAAGTCATAATGCCAAAAGAATGAGATTAGGATTAGAACCAGTTAGTCAACCAATGCCTGTTTTACCAGGCACAACTGTAAGTGATTCGACTTGTTTATATTACTCCTAATAATTACAATTTTATTTCATTTCGGTTGATATGTACTTATACTGTAATATATTTACGGTTTTAAATTGTAATATAATCTTACGTTTATTAGGATTTATTTGGGCGGTTTAGCTTAAGGGTTTAAATGAAATTTTTTGTTTATTTACGTTTCCACTTTGATTAATTTTCGTTTCCAGACTACCGATACAAGTGCCCCAACCAGTAGAAGTTTAGACCTTCCCGCAGGAGGAACTCCCGTTAAATTAGAAATAGATTCAGCGTCTGGTGCATTTCCTTCATCAACTACACCTTCCTCTACGCCCAACTCTATTAGCAAGGGATTATCACTTACACCAGATATTAAACCTACTTCACTGAGGTAATTTTTAAGAGATTTAAACAAAAATTGTTCGCAACGACTTGAAATGCACTACATGTTACTGATTCAGAAATAAAATATAAATAATGGCAATAGGAAACAGATCGAATTTAAACTCATATTTATCTATAAAGTTTAATATTCAGTAATTTGTGATTAGGGAAATAGAATTTTTGCTGGCTTGTAATAAATGCTGGCTTTTTATGGATTTTTGTTTGCTATTAAATAATTTCAAAATCCCTCATAAAATTTATTTCAGCATGTCATGCGGGGGTGGAATTCCCGTCAATGGAATAGGGTTATCAAGTACACCTGGCGCAGCACCCACGGCTATGTACCGCCCCAATTTTTCTCAGGCATTTCAAAGAGCTGGCCCATATCCTTTGTTTCCGGGACAGCCGTTTACTACCGGAGCACCACTGCTAGCAAATGGTAGGTTTTCACTTTGCATACAAAAATATTTAGCAGAAACAATTTTTGAAGGGTGTTAAAGTTGACGTGTGATATTTTCATGGTTAACATTAGTAATAGGGGAGACCGGGGATGGTTAACTAGTAGTTTTTTACTAAATAGTTCATATTTTTTTTGTTTTAAGGTATATAGACAAGAAAAGCATGCTAATTGATAGAAAATCCATTAACCTAATAAAAATATGTAATATTTAGTTCTTAGTTTAGTATAATAGTGATGATTTAATGCATTTTACAAAATATTAAATCTTAGTCAATCTACCCCTGGCCCGGGGTAGGTAGACCATATGCCCGGGGTAAGTTGACTCATGTACCAGTAAGAGTCAAATCATGAGAAGGAGCAAATAATTAAACATTTTTTTAATATAATTGAACCTTTTGTTAAAAAATAAACTGGCTAAAGTTTCCTCTTCTAGATTAGTAAAAATTTGTCAATTTTTTATATATTCCACTGTGTCCAGGGTTAATTCTGCTCTCGTCAATTTCGGATTCTGTTCTAATTTTTCTTTTAATTTGGCCACGTAACGATTTAAAAGTCCAATAAAAAGTTAATTTATGTGTTGTTTTCAACTACATATTTCATTGGGGTTGGTTGAATAATTATTCAACCAGCCCCGAAAAAAATTGGTCTACCAACCCCAGACGCCATTTTTAATTTTGATCGCATGGCTAGCCTAAACACTGCCGTTGACTTGAAAAATAAGATATGAAATATGATAAATGTGCCCTCATTAAATGCTAGGACTAATAGAAAAATGATTTACATAAAACGAGTAGGCATCAGATCAAAAAATACAATATATCAAAATATTACTTATGTAATTGAAATATGAAGAACATGTCAGTGTTCGAAAACAACGCACGACCGCGTTGTGACACTTCAGACAACTGAGCGGAACGCGAAATGTAATGCTTGGTTATGACCCCTATAGTCAACTATCCCCGGTCTCCCCTAGGGTAAATTCTCTTGAATTGAAATGCTGGACATGTATATGTAAGACAATTAGGCGAAGGAATATTTGATACTTTCAAACGCGAGTTGATTTTTTACACGGAAATTCAAAGTGGAACAAAAAACTGATAGATCAGTAACTGAAATCAGCTAAAGTTGCAGATCTAAAGCACTTAATCGATCACATCGATTTTTAACTCGTTTTTTTGCTTATTGAAGGGCCTACTGATTTAAGTATGAAGCAGAAACCTTTACTTAATCACAAATTAAGCGCAGCAGAAATGTCAGCGGTTCGTCAGTTGATAACAGGGTATCGTGAATCCGCAGCGTTCTTGCTTCGATCAGCGGACGAGTTGGAGCAACTTCTACTTCAACAACAATAACATATTCTTTAAATTTCAAGTAAAAAAAGGCAACAGTTAAGTGTTTATGACTAATTTCTTTTAGATAAGGAACCAATTTAATTTTTAATTACTGTAATCAGTAAACGCGAAACACATTATTTCCTGTGGAAACGTTTAATGTCTTTTGATAGTCCACAAAATATGCATATTTGTGTATAAATATATCTGTACACTAAGCACCAAACAATTTACACCAAAGATTCTGCGTAATATTTATTTCTCAAAATTTTGACTTCTACGAGTTTCTAGAATCTCAAAGTTATGAAAAGAATGACATACTGACAAAAAAAATATTTGGTGACAAGTGTGGTGCTGATTGTATATTATTGATGCAATTTTTTATTTTCGTTTCTCTTTTGAAATCTATTTTGTCTAGTCTATATTATATTTAATTTGAAGGAAGTGACTAAACAACCGGCCGGTTGGAATTCTAGTGTCAAGAACTAAAACAACCGACCACTTGGTCATACAAGTTCTGATACTTTAGCTCATATAATCGAACCAATACGTGGTTCATTGCTCACCCATCTCACTAACCGGCTCGGGTTCTAACCCCCGCCGATCTTATGCTTTCTTCATCTGAATTCATGTTTATTTTTTACTAATCTCATTTTTCTTTCAAATGTTATGATATACTTGCAGTTTCTTATGGTTAGTTTAGGTTGCCATGATTATCTCCAATTGAATATATGTATAATTAAATCGAAAAAGAATAAAATTTAGTTTTGTTCCGAACGACAAACAGGCGTTGCTGCAGCTGCGCTGACTTACTATTGATTAATAATATCCTATAAATATAAATTACCGATTTAAGCAAATCAAGTTAAACCGTTTTACCTTCTTTCTTTAGTAATTTATTTAAATCCCCCTGAATTTTTTACCCTTAACACCGGACGTCCCACTGGTAGGTTGTGTAGTTGCTTCCTAATTTAAAACGTTAATGCTACTCTGATATATTTTTGAATTGAAGATGGAGCGGTTGAAACCACAAATTGGATTTGAAAAATTCACAAACTTTCATGTACAAAAGAAAATAATGTTTCCTATAATATATATTATCTACTGATGTAAGTAAACTTATAGCTGAAAAAAAATACAGGGAAATGTATTTAGACTACTGTTGAAATTTATAATGCAAAATTTTTATTAATTAATAACTATACCAAAGAGAATTAATTGTAAATATGTCTTCTATTTGTGAGAATCCTTCTATATACAAGTGCAACTATAAACAGTCTTTAATGTAGCTTTATTATTATTTTTTTATCGACTTCATGTTAAGTTATTGTTCAGGTTAATTAAAAATGTAAACTCAATTTTTTGCTATATGTATACATTTGTTTTTAGTCAAGCTTTTGAGTGATTATCGTATAGTCGAATTAGATTTCCTTTTCTTAAGAGAGCTAGATATCGATCAAAACAAGGAGTTTACATTGATCTGAGCAAATATTTCTGTGATTGTTACAGTAAATGTAAAGAAAATTGAAAATAAATTTAATTTTTTGTAAACGCTACTGGTAAATGTGTAAATTTAATACATTCCATTGTATTTCTCTCAGTGTATATAAACATTAAATTAAATTGTATTTTAATCTAAATCACTGCCACATTTTGTGTATGAATAAAACAATAGATGAAATGTCGTATTATAATTAATTAAGTATAAACTTTACACACTTTTTGAAAACTATGTTAAGTGATTAACACGAAAATATTATCATAATTTAAATTTCGGAAATCTACATATTTCAAAAGTACTTTAGAATTTTTGTTGCGTTAAAAGTACGCAAAATTAGTTAAGGTGAGTTAGATGAATTTGTAAGTTCATGCTTTCTAACCGGTAAGTAAAGATTTTATGTTCCTTTTTCTAATATCTAGTCTCATGACCGCACAGAAAACGGATAGAAGGAAATGAAAAACTTTTGGATATATCACATCCCGCATATTAGATAAAATGTTGCTCGTTAAGCCCTAAAATGTTTTTTATCCCACGATTACGTAAAATGCTATTTAATTTATTCATAATTTACGTATTTTTTCCCAACTTATACTTTTCTGTTTTGATTATTAATAAGACAAATATACACTGAAATTTTAAATTCGATAAAATGTGCCATCAGTATTAATGGGAAAATGGTTGAATACGGGTAAGTAAATACAAGTATAATTAAGTTAAATACTTCAAAATGTCTATAAAATTTTGCAAAGAAAAGTCGAAATTTATAAATCTCACTATGTTGCGGCTTCAATTAATATTTGTACATATATATATTCAATTTTGTTAGTGTTTATAATTTTTGTAAATATTTAATTTTGTTCGTGTTTTTTCAGGTAGTCAATATGTTGTATTCTATTCTAGTTGTATTCAATTTTAAGGCATTTATTTGTGTAAGTATAGGTAAATATTATTTTTCTTAGTATAGGTAACTCAGTAATTTAACAAAGAGATCGGACCAGGTAGGTCTCACAATATCAGTAATCAATGGAAAACCCAAGTCCGTAGCTACGTCATCACTTCGGAATGTACCGAAGATACCGGAGGGGTGCGTAGTGACGGCGAAGGGGTAATGTGTACGATAGGCGTTGCCTATTTTGTGTCAACGTTATTTAAACAACGACAATTCAAACTTTTAGTATTCGATATTCAGCATTCAACATTCGATATTCAGCATTCAACATTCGATATTCAGCATTCTACATTCAACATTCAATCAAATCGACATTCAAAATTCAGCATTCATCTATCAATTCAAATCAATCAACAAGTATTCAATTATAAACCATATTCAATATACAATAAAATAGTAAGTGTACATAGTGTATTATATTGTACAAAATAAACAACAAACAAAAAAAAATGATTTATTCGTCAACAAAATCCGAAAGAATATATGGGACAGTGGGCGAATACTGCAACCACCGAACACACTATCTTTATTTTGGGATTTCTAATTTGTTAATTATTAATATGACGTAAACGATTATTTTACAACTTAGAAATTCGCTTTTTTGATATCTGGCTGATATCGAATACGCCATAAAGTATAAGATATAAAAAATTAATCGCTTCCAATTAAATGTACCACTTAATTAATCAAAATATTTTCGCGAAGGTGTTCAATTAATGAGAAGAATATAACTAATAAGGTATTAGATGCTTTAGGTTCTTAAAACATTCCAGGTAACTTCCTTTCATAATGTTGTACATATATAGACTACATTTTATTGTTTTTATTTTATTTCAAATGCTGACTTACATTACTGTAAGTATTCTTAATTCATTTAAAAACCTGTTTAACTTGAATGTACTTAATTATAGAACGAGAAATATTTAGCACATCTATTTATATGTCTACCCATTTCGTTATGGAATAATTATGTACAAGTTGGTTCACTTTTTGAAACAAATTGGCTTTCATTAACTTTCAGAAAATATTAAAACAATTCACATTGTGCTAATAAATGAAATTGTTACCTTGCCATTAAATAATTTCAAAATACCTCATAAAATTTATTTCAGCATTTCATGTGAGGGTGGAATGAAATGAAATTGTTACCTTTGCGCATATACCTTAAACAAATCGTTAATTTACTACACATTATTTAATATTTTTCATCTACCTGGTGTTTATAGCGGGTAAATTATTAATAGGTTGAATATCTACACAGAGTGTAATAGTTATTTGATTTTTATTTTATAAGTATGACAATCTAAATTTACGTATGTAAAGAATTGTTTTCGAAGGAGGGAATACCCATTAGCGGGAAGTACAAGAAAATAAATAAAATGAGACAAACTATTACCATAACAAATGTAGTTTTAAGAATTATGCACTAATTAATAACAAACTATTTATAAATTTAGAAATCGAAGAGGTAAAATAAATTTAAAAAAAAGGTTCAAAAACAAGGAAATTTTTATTTTTAACGCCTGCTATTTTACCTATTTTAATGTTAACTTATACTTGTGGATTCGGAAAACTACATAGGTACGTTAATTAAGGAGAATAAAATACTTATTTGTATTTGATTTTTACTCACGAGTTCCTGACTTTTGTTAGATGTTGTAGGTATAGTTTATATACACAAATTTGGTGTTTTAATATTGCAATGTTGTAATGTATAAATATATTTTTTTAAAAATTATAACAAAATTTACTTTTTTTTTGTTTTTAATGTAATGTGAGTTCAACTAGGAAATATGGTGTATATCGAAATAGGTAACATTTCTGTATTTTATATGTCTTTTACAAGGAAAAGAGAAATTTATGTCCCTGATGGTCTGATGTACATATTTGTCCATCAGAAGGTCATACTGAAAACGATATTCTCGTAACTGGCATAGCCTACAATGTTGACTCTATTCAACTAACATCGAAAATATTGTATAAGGAAGACTACAAGATTAATAGTACAAATTGCATCTATCAGAGTATCAAGCGAACGTTTAACCATTAATGCCTGATTTATGATTTATTTAAAATTCTGACTTGCTAAATATACTATTAAAAGGTGAATAATGTTATTAACCCACGTACGATAATAAAATATTTTCCATTTTTGTAAGTTACCTCCAATAAAACGAATCCTTGGTGTTATGTTGATTTGTTAATAGGATAATAAACTTCATTCAGCGATAACCGCAACAATGTGTTGTCCTTAGGAAATTTTTCTTGGATTGTCTTTTCTCGTTTAGGAAAATGTTTAGTGGTTTGTATCAGAGTAGTGTTAGGTAACAATTATTTATTTAAATGTTACTTATTTAGTCGTATAGATACAGAAGTGTGCCAGGGCATGTTCTCGCCGTGACATGTCTATTTGCATCTGTATTACAGTAAATGTGTTTAATTCGATGATTATGTACAATTGCCAGTTGTTATCTATAATCACTACTAAGTTTGATAAAGGTAAAGAATTCACAAATATTTATCACTTCGTGTGTGTTGTCTTTACCTACCGCAATCTTATGATCCTAACCTAACCGAACCCAATGGATTGATTATAATCATTAGATTCATCACAAGAAAAAACGAACGAAGAACAATTCATTACATTAGTGGCAATTATGTGTAATGTCCGGTAATTTTACCGTAACATTTACACGAACGAATTTCAAGCAATTTTTTCATCCCCTTATTTTGATTTTGATTATTATAAGCATCATACGAAACATGAAGACCTTTAAACACCCGTAATCTTCGATAAGACTTAACCATCCAACTTCTAACTAAATGCAATAAAAGGATTAGGATCATTCAGGATTGTCTACACTGATGAACATCTAAGTCGTTAAAATTTGTAAACTACTTTCCTTTATCCTTATAAATATTATAAAAATTTCGCAACAAAAGAAACACATGTTACTCCTTTCTTTCCTGTAATTATCATGTTTTTGGTGAGTTATCTTATAATATTCCACACACAGTAAAATACACAATTACATTTTAGTGTAGTGATGAGCAAAATTGGTCTTGGTTTTGTAGTTTTTATACTAGCACGACCAACACCAAGACCGAACGAACAAAACCAAGACTGAATATGAATGACCAATGGCAAATCCAGAAGACTAAACGAAAAATTATTATTTCCGATGAATTTATGAGTTAAACAATTTAAAACAACTTTAGTGTAATCTTTTCTTGGAACAAAACATTTTTAGTATTTTAAATTTTCATTTTTCTTTACTAGATTTTAAGACCAAATATATAAAAAAAAGAAACTTTACCACTGTATTACAAGAAAGTAAAGAGAGTGTTATTTGTTCCTATGTCTGGATAAAACATGGTTGAAATATAGAAACAAACTAATTTTTTTCGATATTTTTTACTTCTTTCAAGTAACTTACAATATTTTTTTTCGCTAAAAGATCAATTTATGCATTAGAGGAAAGATCAATTTATGCTTTGAAGGAAGGGTAACTAAATCGAGTTTTCATAACTCTCACAACTACCGACACTATATTCCTTAAAGGGCTTGACAAGCCCGCATGTATGACAGATAATTTCAGTAGTTGAGATAATTATAATTCAAAAAAGACGTAAGAATCAGATTCAATAAGCAAGCACGCAAGATCAAGAACAAAACTAAAAGTATTTGAACAATACCACGACCAAGACTGCTCATCACTATTTTAAACAACCTTTTCTAGGAGAATACACACACTTTATGTACTTCAACATACATATAATCAACGTTTAAAGTATAAATTTAATAAAAACAACTTTATGAATAAAAAAGATGTCTGAACGTGAACATAAATTTTTGTATAATTTTCTTTAGAATGGCAAAAGTTATGATTACAAGGAGGTACAGTGTGAATTAATATTGCAGTTACAATTTATCAAAGAAAGGTCAATGTTGTAATATAGTGAACAGTAAATGCGAATACTATAATAATAAAATTAATAAAATAAAAAAATGGAAGGTGCAACCAGGATAACCGGGGATCTGGTTTTTACTTGGATAATAATTAACTTTTCTAAGATCTTTTCCAGACGAAACAAAAGAAAATCAGACTATGAAGTAATAATAATAATAATCTACCCAGTCAATATTAATAAAGAAAATAAAATACTTATGCATATATACTATTTTAGGCAAAATACATTTTCCAATACCAACCTCTATTTTATCAAATTAACATTTTTCTATTTTGCGTTAATAGTTTAAGTTTTTATGTTACAAAACTTTATCTTATCACGGGCACTTTTCTTCGTAATTTCGAAAAATCTACATTTACATAATTCGATTACTTTGTTTAGGTTTTTACTTAGGTATACATACTATTAGATGAATCTGTATACATTTTCTTTTGTACCAATTACAATAGAAACCGAAATTATTTTTCAATATTCTTTATTAATTGCGTCTGCTTAAAAATTGTAAACCGCTTTAGAATGAGCAAATTCGAGACCAACGTGTAACACTTAAATAGAACTATTAGTTATTCATTTAATTGGCAATATTTTGGTCGATGATTGCAGCGTCTAAAATAATTAGACCCAAAAACAAAAACTTGCGAAATGCGCTGACTAGATTTCGTTCAATAGTAATTTAGTTCTATGATTTAAAAAACACTCTGACGTTTAGCAATGAAAAAGACAGCAACAAATTAATGCCTACACTTTTGTGAACAGTTTCCCAAGAAAACAATAAAATATACTTGGACGACCGATGATAGAAGAAAAACGTGGAAGTGCTTTGTTTACTGAATTTAAATAAGTTGTTTAAACGTTTTCATTTTCTGTCGCTGCTTGGTTATAAACGAAGGACGAAAGTTTCTCTTATTACAAGCAATGTTATGCATGGATAAAAAAAAGCACACTCAATTGTTAAACGATGCAACGCCTACTTATATAGACAATTGCTTTTCAAAATGTTATTATTGCCTGTGCCGATTCTCATCGTTTATTTGCAGCAGGCCATTTAAATTCGAAATAAAAATTAAATTATAACTTGTTTGCATTTTCTCATTTCAACACAATGCTTCAGAATTACATTAGAAATCTGTAAATAAGATGTGTGTTGTAAGAAGACAAGTGTTACAATTTTCACACGAAAATGTGGTTTTGAAACCTGAAAGCTCTCTCACGTACAGGGAGTACAGAGATATTTGAAAATATATTGAATACTTAAATGTTAAAAATGATAAATTTTTGACTAAACATATACTGGGTTAAAATAAACGTGGTACTCGTTCACGTAACCCTGTCTTGTTCGTTGTTACCTTTACTTTACAGTAAAAAATAAACAAAAATTTTTAATCAGGCAGCTTAAACAGTAACCATAAACCTAACCTTCAAAATATAGAATAGTCAAATTGTTTTGGTTCACTTGTGCAGAGAACATCAAAATATTTAAAACAAGACGACTGCAGCATTATTGATTTTTTTAAATTTTGCGTCATATTTGAAATCGACATCAGAATCGATAAAATTGATAATTGCTTAGATATGCAGGCAGGCGGATAGACAACGATACAATCCTTTTTTAACTTTTGATAAGGAACTTTAAAATTTCCGTTTTGGTACACCTCTGAAGATCTAAAATAGTAATTAGGTAAGTACCTAAAAAGTAAATGAAGAATTCTTTGATTTTGCACTATAGCTGCTGCAACGTGTTATGTAGTTATTAGATAGGTATTCCACGAAAAAACGATGCATATCAGATGTAACGTATCTCTAATAAGCATTCATTTTTTATCGTTTCATGTTTAGGAACGGGTTAAGAATAATTGAAAAATTAATTGAACGTCACGAAAAACTAATTTCATTTCTTTTTTTCCACGTACGAATTCTCAACTGGAACAGAGAAAAAGTAAATTATGAACTCACTATTTACGTTCAATGAGCAATTAGAAATTGGTGTATGTAAAGGAAAGTGAAATTTATTTAGTAAATGTGCATGAGTGGTAAGATATTGGGATCCGTCAAATGGGCATACACCATCTGGTGGCAAAATTTGTAACTCGAATGAGGGAAAAATTTACATAGGAACTGTGCACGCAAATTGTAAAATTGTTTATTAAAATAATAAAACACGTTAAAAAAGTAAAAATTTTTTTGATGATGGAGTCGACGAAGTTTTCTTCTAAAGTTAAATCAAATAAAAAGTTAATATGTTCAGTGAAAAGCTGCAATAGCACTTCAGACATAGATCTTCACTCTTCACCTACATTAACTACTTTCCAATAAAAACTAACCGTTTTATATATGTAAAAAATATATTCGGAAAATTAGAGAAAAAAGTAAACTAATAGAAGCTTGGATGAAAGCAGTAGGTATCAAAGAAGTGAATTCCGGAATAAAAATTTGTTCACGTCATTTTAATGCACATGATTATATTTCAGCAAGTATTTACCATCAGCCATAACCTTAATATTTAAAACTAGAATCATACTAAAATTATAAAGTGAGAAATTATTTATTCCTGTGTAATTGATTTAACACAATTCTAATGATACGATATAAGTATTTTGAGGTTAAGAACCTACCTGCTGCAATACAACAAAGTTGCAATAATGTGTTTGCAACGTTCTCTTAAATCGGCTTTGCACGTGCAAGTCATTGATATGATATTGCTTAAATCACCCAGAATCACCTCACCAATTATATAACGTGAATCACTTTTTAAATCCGAAGTTTGTAAAAAGTAGGCAGTAAACTTGACGGAATTTGAAGGCTAGCTTCCGGATTTGTTATTTCCGAATTTTATAATGTGATTGGCATTAAAAACACGCTCACCTTCAACGAAATTTCCTTTCCGAGGCTTTGTGTCAGCCCAATCACATATTGTGTCAATACTTATCATTTTATCGTAATTTAAAAACTTGGAAATTGCACGGTACACTATAGGAACTACGATAAATTTTCCCTAATCGGCGCCATGTTTTTAGGTTCCTCCCATTTGACGGATCCCAATAGTTATAGACTTATTTCAGATTATAAGAATGTGATATCCTTGAAATCATGAAATATTTTTGGGAATCGAAACTATATGTGCCAGATACAATACGTGCATAGATAACGTGCACCGACTAGACTATTCAAGGTGACCTAATATTTTATCAGTTCCGTTATTTTATTTAGAGGTTTTGAAAGGTTGTTTATGTTAATATTTTTTCACCTGAGTCTAATACAATTTATTTCTTAAGGGGCAAAAAAGAAGCCAACGCATTTTAAAATCGCTTCAATAAAATAACGAAAGCCATTGACAAAAGCTAATATCCTAGATAATAATACGTTACAAATACCGATTAAGTAATTACAACAGGGATCAATACAATTGAACTGATTTAGCAATAGAGAAATTATTGATTATTAAGTTATAATAATTAAACGTCAAGTTTAGTAGTTGTAATTGTAGATATGAACACAAAAATACATTTGCCGTTTAGATAATTTTATTTCTATTGCAAACCATTTCATTGTACCTTTCTCTTGTTGCAAAATAGAGTCTGCTCAAGAGCATTCAGTTTTTATCTAATTAGCTCATCAGGTGTCCAAGTATAAATCAGACTTTTCAGGTGTTTTATGGACAACAAGACAATATTATCTCTTATTAGACTTCTGCACATACATACCCAACGTTGCGATGTTTAAACAGTAGCTTTCAAATCGGTAATTTAAGTAGAGTTATAAATTTCTAAAAGTTTTTGTTTTTAAATTAGTTACAACAGCGTGAAAGCTAGTGGAAATTTACCTATTTTTCATGAAAAACGTAATTAAAAACTAGAAATAGCTCGATAATTTAGGGCGAAACATTGGCAGTACATAACTAGATTTTACCCGCGGCTTTGCTCGCGTTGATGTCCTAAAGTACGTGTCAAAGATCATCAACGATCACCTAAACCTAATTTTTCTATCCCTCGAGAATAGCATTATTTCTTCTGTACTGCTGACAAGGTTTCTACAAAATTTCATGATCGACTGTTAAAACGTGAAATGGACCACATAAAACTAATATTTCTATCCATCTTAGACAGCATTTTTTCTTCTGGATAAAACGTACCCTATGTACTCTTCTGTACCCTTGACGATTTGTGTCTACGAAATTTAATGATGATCGTTTAAGTACTTATAAGGCGTGAAGTCGACCAGATAAAACTAATTTTTTCTGTACCTCGAGATTAAATGCTTGTATTACATTAGTTTATCCTTTATGTAAGAGATAAATCGACAGCGTGATTCTAGAATCCTGAATTTCAGTCTCTAAAATTCTATTATAGTTTTCAATAGTTTTTCCAAGGTGTA
>NW_020438873.1:751078-797972 GCF_000699045.2 Agrilus planipennis | reverse complement strand
TTGGCATTAAAAACACGCTCACCTTCAACGAAATTTCCTTTCCGAGGCTTTGTGTCAGCCCAATCACATATTGTGTCAATACTTATCATTTTATCGTAATTTAAAAACTTGGAAATTGCACGGTACACTATAGGAACTACGATAAATTTTCCCTAATCGGCGCCATGTTTTTAGGTTCCTCCCATTTGACGGATCCCAATAGTTATAGACTTATTTCAGATTATAAGAATGTGATATCCTTGAAATCATGAAATATTTTTGGGAATCGAAACTATATGTGCCAGATACAATACGTGCATAGATAACGTGCACCGACTAGACTATTCAAGGTGACCTAATATTTTATCAGTTCCGTTATTTTATTTAGAGGTTTTGAAAGGTTGTTTATGTTAATATTTTTTCACCTGAGTCTAATACAATTTATTTCTTAAGGGGCAAAAAAGAAGCCAACGCATTTTAAAATCGCTTCAATAAAATAACGAAAGCCATTGACAAAAGCTAATATCCTAGATAATAATACGTTACAAATACCGATTAAGTAATTACAACAGGGATCAATACAATTGAACTGATTTAGCAATAGAGAAATTATTGATTATTAAGTTATAATAATTAAACGTCAAGTTTAGTAGTTGTAATTGTAGATATGAACACAAAAATACATTTGCCGTTTAGATAATTTTATTTCTATTGCAAACCATTTCATTGTACCTTTCTCTTGTTGCAAAATAGAGTCTGCTCAAGAGCATTCAGTTTTTATCTAATTAGCTCATCAGGTGTCCAAGTATAAATCAGACTTTTCAGGTGTTTTATGGACAACAAGACAATATTATCTCTTATTAGACTTCTGCACATACATACCCAACGTTGCGATGTTTAAACAGTAGCTTTCAAATCACTAATTTAAGTAGAGTTATAAATTTCTACAAGTTTTTGTTTTTAAATTAGTTACAACAGCGTAAAAGCTCGTGGAAATTTACCCATTTTTTTAATGAAAAACGTAAGTAAAAACTAGAAATAGCTCGCTAATTTAGGGCGAAACATTGGCAGTACATAACCAGATTTTACCCGCGGCTTTGCTCGCGTTGTTGTCCTAAAGTACGTGTCAAAGATCATCAACGATCACCTAAACCTAATTTTTCTATCCCTCGAGAACAGCATTATTTCTTCTGTACTGCTGACAAGGTTTCTACAAAATTTCAGGATCGATTGAGTAGTTAAGGCCTGAAATGGACCACATAAAACTAATATTTCTATCCATCGGGGACAGCATTTTTTCTTCTGGATAAAACGTACCCTATATACTCTTCTGTACCCTTGACAATGTGTCTACGAAATTTAATGATGATCGTTTAAGTACTTATAAGGCGTGAAGTCGACCAGATAAAACTAATTTTTTCTGTACCTCGAGATTAAATGCTTGTATTACATCAGTTTATCCTTTATGTAAAAGATAAATTGACAGCGTGATTCTAGAGTGCTGAATTTCAGTCTCTAAAAATCTATTATACGTTTTAAAAGTTTTTTCAAGGTGTAGATTATTTTAGTCACTCAAACATAACCAAATATGCGGATGCGGAAATTTACAATTTGTTGAAGTGTATCGATATCTAAGTCACTTAACTAAGGATGGAAGGAGCAATAGAGATATAAAACAGAGGATAACGCAGGGTAGAGTCGCCTTTAACAAAAAGGAGTCACTTTTATGCTTGCGAACGGTTAATTTAGAAATTCAAAAAAGATTGTTAAAGGTACTTATTCGGAGTACGACTCTGTACAGCTGCGAAACGTCGACAGTGGGCGCCGCGGAAAAGAATAGGTTAGAAGCGTTCGAAATGTGGTGTTACAGGCGAATGATGCGGATACCGTGGATAGAGAGGGTTAGAAATGAGGAGGTATTAGAAAGAGTAGGAAAACCGAGAGCGCTATGAACGTCAATAATAAATAGGCGAAAGAAGTTGGTAGGAGACCTTCCCAGGCATAAAGTGGTAGTTAGAGAACATTGGAAGCAGAAGTAAGAGTTAGGAGGGGTAGAGGTAGACTTTAGATTACTATTCACAAATAGTTAAAGATGTGACATGTTTTAGGTTATGGAAATGTGAAGATTAACGCAGGATAGGAAAGGGTGGAGGTGAGTGTCCATGGTTGGTCTTATTAGAACTGACGACTTTATGATCGATATCTTAACGCTAATATTGTATGCATAAATCTTAAAACGAGTAATATTTGAAAACAATAGCCTTTAGCAAAATATGTCAAATCATATAGGTATCACACTATTCAAATGGCCTACTGTTACGCATTTGAAGTGACTTTAGAGTTCAAATATTTCATAGGAAATGCTTAGTTGTGTTTAAACGTCACAAACAAATTTTTCATAGATATAAACCTTTACTTACACCTATGACAGCAAAAATAAAAGTTGTAGGAATATTTTTCCGTACATCTTTATGGTATTTCTTGTAGCATTTTTTATCATAATACCGTTATGTACTTCTGCTAATTTTATTACTTACGCCGAAAGCGCCATAAAGTCAAAATTTAATTTGCGAGAAGTCAAAACTGCAATTCACAGAGGCCGTGGAAAGAAATAGAAAAATTTAAAGTGGTCAGATTCCTAGAACTGTTCTAGTTCGTATATTTAAGATTTATGTGCATAAGCCGGCTGGGCTAACGAGAAAAAATAAAATCTCTCACAGAAGAAACATAAAAAAAAAGGATAGTGTGTACATTTTGCCCACGTTAACCTGTTATATAATCATTTCACCTTGCCAGCAGATGTTAAAATTATACTTTCACGGTCGAAAGCCGATGATGTCAAAGTAGAAAAAATGCAGTAGACGAAACTTGCAAGCAAATTACTTCCTGGACATTATATTTTAAACAACAACCAAACTACGCAAAATTTTGTACGGGTCCTACGTAATGATCCTTTATAGATTTAGATTAGGTATCCTTTAATAGAAATTTCTGTAGAAATGTGATACAAACGCTTTCTGCCTGCATGTAGCTGTCAATCAGACTATAAGAGACTTATTCCGGGTTTGAAACACGTTTTAGAATTAGGTACCGTAAACGACTAAATGGCCACTATAAAAAAATAACAAAAAAAATATTGTGATTAACAGTGAAGTAGAAAAGCTGCCACCAAAAGACATAATAATGACGGGATTCGGTAATTCTATAATTAAAAAAACCTCTTCGCGCTAAATGATATCTAATCGTAATATACTTTTTGAGTGTTTACGTGACATTCTGGAATTGACGACGTTATTTAATAAATCCGTGCTTTTTCTCCATGCTCCTCGCTTGACTACTCCCCTTCATTATCATCACAATCTTGGGATAGAAGCCATTATAACGTATACACAGTTAAATTTAGAAAACTAAAACATGTCGAAAAAGTTCATAGTGGCACTGTAATATTGTTAAGCTGGCTGGAGCACTTTAATTTAGGAACGGCACAGAGGGTGTGAAATTAAAAATTACATTATTGTATCACATTTGTCATTGTGCGGGAGGTAACAGCAGCAACAAAAATATTTTCCTCATTAATTTGAGGAAATTTGTAGTAGGTCAAAATCAAAAAATGATTTCAAGTTGATGTATATCACATTTGTGTTTAATTTTGTTGTTGGTGAATTATGACCCTTGAAGTTATTCGTCTAGAGCGCCGAATTTGCAAGGGGGCCGGCGCTGATGCTACTGTTACAGCTAATTTTAAATCTCATGAGCTTACATTTGCACGAAGGGCGAACTCAATTGTATTCATATCTATTAAGTTAACCTTATGCCTCCCTATACAATCAAAAATGGAGCTCCGGATTTGACCGTCAATGTTTTTAAAAGATAGAAATGTAGAAATCAATGGAGTTTCACGCAACCGAAGGCCAAGGTTCATGAGATTCTGAACTGCCTATACCTACAATTCTCCAATGAACTTAATGTGCTGTTTTATTGTAGGTACCTACCACTTCTACCTTGTGATCTGGTATCAACACGTATCCCTTGAAACAATTATTTAATTATCTCTGAAAATGATTGCAATCTACAAAACAGCGTCCGCAAATACGATGCTAATCTTGATTATAATTGAATGTGAAAATCCTTCCGGATAAATACGCATAACATGTGATGAAAGGGATTGTAACACAGGTAGTGAACTGCCCATGACCAATTATTATAGGGAAAGTAAACAGATGAAATGAAAATTCATTTGTTTTATGAAGTGAGAGGTCGTCACGGAGAAATTCATTAGTGAAAAGGTTCTTATTAATTCAAATGTAAGCTAATTAAAAATAATCCATTCAACACGTTTTACAAAAATAATAACTTTAAATCTAGATCTGCTAATATAACAGAGCTATAAAGAAATCTGGTTTTATTGATTCATAAAGATTTGCGTTAATTAGTTATGTAGATTATTTGTGACTTAATTTCAACATTTATGAGGTCTTATGTATTATTTATTCATGATGGTAGATTGTTTTTTGCACTTGTTTTTGTGCATTTCTTGTCTTGTGATGTCAAAAACGTTTTATTCAAAACAAGTTTTTTCATATAAAAAGCATTAGATATAAGCTTTTGCTGCGACTAACTGTTTAATAAATAACTAGATGGTGTAAACAGTATTTAAGTAAGATTAAAAAACCTTTACAATACCCTGATCTTGTAAATTACATATAAGCAACCGAATAGTATTGTATTATTAACGCATATCTCCACGTTAATTGACATTGAAGACAAGGTTGCTTGATCGTAGTATAAAGCAAAAAATTCTTCCTTCCAATGAAACTTATGCTATAGAATGAACAGAACACACCTACTTTTTTATTCGGGTATCATTATCATTTCTTCATCTAACATAGGTATTCAAACAATTTTTTGCTTAAGTATTTAAATAGAAATAAATTAAATGCGTGAGTTTCCACGGTTCCGTACGATAATAACGAAGGAAGCAGAACTCATGATTTCGTCATTATCGCTAATTAATACCAAACAATCGCTTTATTTTATGTAATACTAGTGACCCGCCCCAGCTTCGCACGGGTGCAATGCTGATACTAAATATATTTTTGTTTTGTTTAGATTATTATCGAAAAGGGGAAATCTTCAAAAGATACCTCTTGAATATACTAAATATACTATAGAATGTCATTATATACAACATTCACAGTTTTTTTGTCATTAGACAATACAAACCGACCTCCCGGCCGGTACCGCCGCAACCGCTATGTCCCTGCATTTTAAATCTGTAATATCTTCGAAAATATTCATTTAAATTACATATTGTAAAGGGCCATATTGATCTATATTAAATGCACAATGTATTTAAGGTACTTAATTGGATAAGAATTAGTGCTGTATTACCTACAATCGCTTCGTAAATAAGTCATTATTTCTCATAAAAAGTAAAGGATAACAATGGTTATTGTGGGTTATCCCTAAGAGATAGACGTACCATCCCGGACTTTTTTGTAGACTCTTTTAATATGTTCAATATTGTAGTGCATGATTTTGATCTATCTCGTAGGGTTCAGCCAGCGTTTGCAATGTAAGCGCAAAAAATGTGTTTATTACAACATCACATTAGAAACCTCTAAAATTATCAGTGTTTCCCTATTATATTATGCATATATTATACATATAAACCTTCCTCTTGAATCACTCTATCTTTAAAAACCAAGCGCATCAAAATCCGTTGCGTAGTTTTAAAGATTTAAGCATACATAGGAACAGACAGCGGGAAAGCGACTTTGTTTTATACTATGTATTAGTGATGTAACTAATTTTTTTGCCATTCTATCCCAACGTAGGATTTAAATGGGATTTTTTAAATTCAGTTAATATAATTAGGTTTCAAAGTGCGTGCAATATGTCCTTCCTTTCAGTAATTTAACCACGAGTGTAAAAAACTAAACTAAAAGAGTAATTTTAAATATTTATTTAAACGGTAAGTGACATTTTTTTAATTTACCTTTCCCGTTGACATTGGCACAAGATATTTTTTAATGTCGTACAATTCTATATTTCGAACAGTATTCCCAATTTTTCGCGTTTTCTTCTAGAATTTTTATCATATGAGCTGTCAAAGTTAATTCATGGTTAAATGTGAATTAACTGTACGTACGAACTTGTTGTCAACGGTACGAGGTAAATCCGCATGATCTGAATTTTAATTGATCCTAATATTTTCGAAGACATCTGGTCAGATAGATACCTATACCACTTGTCAGTACAGACCTAATTAGAATACTTATTTAAACGGCTGATGAACTCCAAAGCCAAGATTCAAGGAAGAGCCAAGTAAGTGTAGGAAGAGAGGATCGAGACCTCAAAACCTCCGAATCGTCTGCATAGGGCCACCTTGGTTCAGTTCAAAGACCTCTTTCTCTTAGCTCACACACAACTAATTTACACGTGATTTAAAATTTTAATGATCCTTCTTGATCGGTTTTTTTCTGCTAAGCGTTTTCATTTCGATTAGAGATATGTTGTATAATCTCAATAGTAATATAGGGGATAATAACTAACAACTAACTGCGACCCATTATTATTTTCTTATTAGGTAATATACCAATCTTTGCATGGGTAAAGAATATCGCAGATAATTACCAGTAAAACATTTATTAGTAGGGGTTCTCTGTTTTTTTCCCATCATACAGTTATTTTTAAAATTACTGCAACTGAACCTTATTAATCTTCACTCTTGTCTATTAACAACTTTCCATTAATAACAACATATGGCTTCTTCAAAAACTACCCCGTTTACTTTAAATATACAATATAACGTTAACATAAAAATGTTGTTGATAAAAAGAAGCTGAAAATTTATTCAAATTATAAAACTTATAACCTTTACTGTAATCTCCCTCTAAGGTTTAGATTCGATATTAACCTGATTTTCTCATAGTTTCGGAAATAAAGGGTAAAACAATCATCATTGTGCATGTTGTTATCAACGCATATCGCAGGCAGAAATCGATACGCATGATAGTCAGAAATAATACGCAAGCGACACACAATTCTCGTGCGACAATAAGAACTTACGGGAAGTTTCCGGAAATAATCAGGAATGTTTAAAAGTCAGAAAAATAAGCAACAAGTAACTAACGGTATATAGTCGATTTAAGACCGTGATAAAGATAGTATGCGAACGAAAGAAATATAAACAGTGATATATATAAATAAATTAAATTATTGTATATAGTATGATTTTGGGTTAAATAAAATACTTACATTGTTTAAATATATAAAATAATATAATCATTCTGAATTGTTGACCTAATTAATAAACTTCAGCAAAAGTATTTGTCAAACTATTACAGAATGTTTCGTAATAAATCTCTCATGTTTATTGAATTTTTGTTTTTATGCGAAAGAATTTCCCCAATCCCACTTTTTTAATACCTACGCCTAACAGAAGTTAACTATCTCCTATTATTAGCATGCAAATGACCAAATTACCACGGTCGATTAATTTTTAAGAAACAACTCGCGATATCAACACGACTAATACAGTAATAAGTACAAACTGAACGATCAAAGAAAAACCGTTAATTTCGTCACCTACAGCAATCGTTCGATACAAGTCGTCGACTATTTTTAAAGCCGCCTTATTGTTTCATTAAATCGAATATAATTTTATCGGCTAGTAAATAATGATATTGTTTTCAGTTTATAAAGTGCAGGCTTGTGCATACTTTCTCTTTGAAATATATACAAATAATACGAAATTAGTAATGAATGAGTAACCATATTTACCTATGTACTTAGGAATGATGAATTCGAGTAAATAAAGAAGACATTTGCGCATTAAGCGATTTACATTATTTAAGTGGAGCATTTACACTTTTGTGTAACCTTTGCTGAGGGTAGAAATTCAAATAAAAAAAAAATTGATTTAATGGTTTGTCGTTAATTTCAGTAAGAACTTTACGAAAGAAAGTTTACTTTGAAATTTGATATTATACTTATTATCCGTAATAATTAGATATAATAAAAACAATAGAAATTAAGTTGTATTGGTATGTAGAAGCATAACTTATATCATAAATATTCTGTACCATTAAATTGGTATTCTATTTCAGCTAAAATATACAGATAATGTAAAGATTCAGTTTAAAAATATACCACAATACTATAAAACCTACAATTATTCATTTCTTTGACTATATGAAATCTAGTAAATTTTGTAAATAGAGAAGTAAATCAAGAAATTCAGGTTTACTCAAATTTCTTATAAAGTAGATTTTGTTAAACGATAAGCGATCAGTATTTCGATATTTAGTGTAATCTGAGAAGGATGTATTTTCCACTGTAATTAAAGCTAGAATTTTCCATTGGTTTCAGTTAAAGCTACACTTTTCCATAGATATATCGTTGAAATTTAGTAATCTTTGCGAATGAAAAAATTCAGTTTTTCTAAAACTTCTTATAACCTGATCTGTTAAGCGATGAGCGATCAACCTTTTGATATTTGATCCTAAAGTGGCGATGGGCGATGAAGTATTTTTCATCAAGGTTAAAGCTTCAGCTTTCCATGGGGTTTATTGACTTTCAGTAAGCTTTACAAATAAAGAAATTCAGATTTACTAGGACTTCTTATAACCTGATCTATTAAACTATGAGGGATCAACATTTTAATATTTGATCCTAATGTGGCGATGAAGTATTTTCCAATGAAGCTAAAGCTTCGGTTTTCTAAAGGTTTATCGCTGATTTTTAAGAAGCTTTGCAAATGAAGAAATTCAAATTTACTAGAACTTCTTATAAACTGATCTGTTAAACTATCAGCGATCAGAACTTTGATATTTGATCCTAATGTGGCGATGAAGTATTTTCCAATGAAGCTAAAGCTTCGGTTTTCTAAAGGTTTATCGCTGATTTTTAATAAGCTTTGCAAATGAAGAAATTCAAATTTACTAGAACTTCTTATAAACTGATCTGTTAAACTATCAGCGATCAGAACTTTGATATTTGATCCTAATGTGGCGATGGGCGATGAAGTATTTCTCATTGAAGGTAAAGCTTCAGTTTTCCAAAGGTTTACCACATACACTCAGTATTGCAAATGAAAAGATTCAGATTTACATGAACTTCGTATAACCTGATCTGTTAAACGATCAGCGATCAACATTTTGATATTTGAACCTAATGTGGCGATGGACGATGAAGTATTTTTCACTGAAGTTAAAGCTTCAGTCTTTCATAGGTTTAACACTGACTTTCAGTAAGCTTTGCAAATGAAGAAATTCAGATTTACTAGAACTTCATATAACCTGACCTGTATACGATGAGCGATCAGCATTTCGACAAATGATCCTAATGTGATAATAATGTATTTTCCATTGTTGCTACCGCTATAGTTTTCCAAAGGTTTATCGCTAACTTTCAGTAAGCTTTGCAAATGAAGAAATTCAGGTTTACCAGAACTTCTTATAACCTGATCTGATGAGCGATTCCTAATGTGGAAATGAGGTATTTTTCATTAGAGCTTTCCATTGGTTTACGTTTACCGTTGAAATTCAGTAAGCTTTGCGAAAGAAGAATTAAATCTAGAAATTCATATTTCATGGTAGTATATTCGCGTGCTTTTTTAGTTCCATTTAATAAAGTGAGTTATCACCGTATTACACATTATGCGGTCGCGTTTTCGCATATGGTTTTGTGCCCGTCACCAGCGATCTGCATCGAGACGGGCAGAAGGCAGTCACAGAGTACAGTCACATTAGTAGTCAAAGTCACGACTCTTGGAAAACGGTCAGGAAAGCTTTAGTAGTTGCGTGGTCGACCGCAGCGCGCGCGCGCTATCCTTTTTGCACTTTTATCGCGGGCGACGGGCATGTGCGGCAAGTAAAATTCGCCCGCAGTTGCCATCTACATGGCAAACAGTCGACACCGCGGCCGATCATTGAACTTGTGGCTTTTCTCTCTCGCGATGCTCTTTCTTTAGTCCTCGACAGACACAAGTTATCAGTATCTTCAGTCGTTGTGTTCACCATTTACATGCCGACTCGTAGTCGTCGACTTCATCTTCATCATCTTTAAATATTGCTTCGTGTTTTTCGTTCTCTTCGGTTTTTCCGATACCGGACCGTCTCAGTTTGGGTTGCTCGCCTGACTGACTATTAAAGTCTCTCCTGTTTGATTATGGTGAAAGTGAACAGTGAATTTAAATATTAAGGAATTGAATGCCGATTCAACTGATCAACCATGGGTGAGTTCAACTCTCCTTTTCTTGTTGCACTGTTTTGCAACATAAGGAAATGCAAATGTTTTTGCCATTAACCAAAGCTTTTTTACGTTCTACCTAACTTTGGACAAAATCTTAACAAAGTGATCGTCACAACTGCTATCTACATAATATAAAAACGGTATATTTGTAGTATCCATGTATATGTATAGGTATAGAAATATCCTGGCAATGCACAGTTTTAGATGCGGTTCTAGGAGCACCTAGTTAAGAAGGATATCTAATATTCACTGAGGATATCCAGAGATGACTTTTAATGAATTCTGAAATACTAATATCCCAATATCTTTTTGGTGAATATGGATTACTAATAAATGTCTCTTGAGGTCAAATTTGTATTCCAAATAATAAAAACTTTGTGTATATTGAAAATTTCGCTTGTCCTTATTTAATTAAGATCTAAATTTGGATGAAATTTACAAGAGAATTTTTTCTCTTTCTTGGATTATTAAAGCCCTTTTGGGATGCCTTTTTATTTGGTATCATAAAAATCTAAACTTCGACAATAATGAAACTGCGACGGGACTGTTAAAGATAATTTTTCTTCTGAGATCTTCTGGAGGTTATTATCAATGATGACGTGCAAGAATCCACTTTTGGCAAGGACGACTCTAGGCTAGCAAGATGTTAATTAATTACCAGGTTGACTCATTCGGTACTGTACAACGGACAAAGGTAAATACTAGAAAGAAATCTTTATCTAACTGGAATCGTAAAATAATGCCGCTGTTTTAAAGAAGGAGTGTATGAACTTTGCGCCTTAATGATTAAGTTGCATCATTTTCGAGCAATTAAAGAAATTATTAATTAGTTCTAATCTCTCATTAACAAATTTTCAGTAGACAATACTTTTTGCCCTAGTTAGTTGCATACTTGGGTCGTTTCTTTTGGTTGATGGAAGGTCGAAAATGTTCAGTAATTAATTTATGTTATATCTACATTTTACTTGTTTACGAAATACCCAGCTATGATTACGATTAGAATTGTACTTTTTTGGCTGACTGAATTACCTTTAAAAAGTTTTTAAAGAAGTGTTTTTACCAAGATATATATACACCGAAAAATTTTCCGCACAAAACTTTAATATCGGACATGCCCATTTACACAAACGGTTTTTGTCGCGTCGAAATTAATGACATTTTTATAATTTTGTAATTGTTGTTCGCTTAGATTAGCAATAACATGACCAAAATTGTGTTACGAGAGTGGCCTTTGAAAGACCTAAATTCTGTTCGTGGCAAACTTGATTACGCTCGCGTCGTCGTGTAATCTATAATTCGTCTCGCAATTTTTTACTCAGTGCAACCGTATGCCGGAATCATTAAGAGAAGATAAAAATGTGTAGCATATTAAGATCATCAGGTTAGTGTTTTTAACTGTAAACTGCTACACAGCGTAATATTTTTAACGTTAATGCGATCGTAAAACTGACTGGGAAAAATGTAGGCTGAAATTATACGTTTTAATGTACTAGTTGCGTATCATTCAGCCAATTCACCTAAAAGAAAATTAATGTGAACCCGTTTTCAGTAGTTTATTACTCACTAAAAGCTTCGCGTATTAACTTCTTTTCTACGTTGATTGGAAATATATATATACAACACAGATGTTATCTCAAATGGGTAGATACCATAGTTAACATACAGGGTGATTTTTTTCTCTTACGACTACAATTGTTCTTAGACCATAGTTTTGGGTTTTAAATTACAGTTTATATAGTAGATCTCATCATCATAATAGGGTTACTAATCCCAAGATTAGTTGAACATACACCTTCTTATCCACAGATAAACTTCGTATTTCCCTGAAGCTACAATATCGCATATCCTCAACCGTTTGGAGATTAATTTAACAGAGGTCTCTTCAAATCTTCTTCTACCCCTTATCACTCCTACATCTGCTTCTAATATGTTTTTAATTAACTTCATGTCTCAGTAGGTCCTTTATTCTGGTACTATCTCTATCCGTACTCATACAGAGCTGCGCTCCAAATATAAACTTGAAAAATATTTTTCGGTCGCAAGTACAGAAATTGAAAACCGACGACTTCTTTTAGTTTTTTGTTTCAGATTTTTGTATTACTTTAACTTCCCTTATTACATACCTATATTTTTTATTTTCATTCCATGCTGTTCTGTCAATACCGTTTCCGTTTTCTTTCAAGTAATTATAAATAAAAATCAAAAATCCATCAGGAAGTACAGCGGTACACTGTAAGTTCGTACGAAAAGTTTTTTGAGGGAGATGAGGTGGAACAAGCAATGAATTATGTAAAATCATCACTTTTGGAAATGTAACATAAGGACTATTAAATGAAAAAGAATGGAATTTGAAATTTATGAACACCAAATCAATTTGTTGCATATTTCATATGGTTTTAGTTATGACAGTGCAAGTACAGACTTCTCAGTTCTTTTTTTTAAGGTCATACATGACAAAAAGTCTTCGCGATATTCTTACATCACGACATCGTTTACTTAATGATTTTCTAATACAAAGTCGCAGACAAACCGCAAATGCAAATAAGTGTAAATGAGTTTTTTTTATTATCAAATGCATCTGACCGATTAAAAGCAAAATTTCATGGGTTTGTTTTATTAGATATATCGTTGACAGGCTCTTGTTACTAGGAAACAGAGCATGTAATCATTTTAGTGTAAAAAGTTATTACCTCCTCGTTCGTAACAAGTGGGCACATTTTTATGACATTATAAAAAGGTATTTTGAAAAACAAAACAACATACCTAAATGGTAATACCAGCGACGGGAAGTGCCACACGATCTTTCATACAAATGAAGTGTCTGAATTATAATATTAATGAGTAGTTGAACTTGTCCAAATTTGGACTTAACTTAAGCCCATATTCTTAATTGCATGCACCAATGATAATTATTAGGTACAAGCATTTTAACGTCTATACAATTATTACCTTGACATTCGAATTTACGATTAGTGAAAATTGCTCCGTTGCCCTGAGCTTCTTTTAAAGCAGGAATGAATGCTATTGCAAAACTCAATCCTGGTTTGGAAAACTTTCCATTGCTTACCCCCAAAGAAGGTATAAAGCAACTAGGTACTTTTTAGTTATAGAAAAGTGACTGATGGAATATTAATTTCTTTTCTACCTTTAAATTGACCACTGCTACTTCAATCTTTTTGTAGGTACTACTTTTAATGTTGCTGTACCTACGAGTTTATTATTTCGTATCCGTGTGTACTTAGATGAATATTTAAAGAAATTTTACGATTCAGAAATTTAAATTAAATTATCGTTAAAGAGGATTGGTGTTTTTATTGTATTGTAGTATAGGCTAGATATTATGGCGAACCTGCTCAGAAGAAATCATACTTTAGCGTTTTGTTAGCGTACCTTAATACAAACGTATATCATACTATGACATTCAAAGAAGCAGAAGAAGAGAAGAAAGAAAAAAAAAAGAGCATACCTACACGACGGGGGTTTGTAATGGAAGAACATGCGCTGCCGCTGTTAACGATCGATGTGGATCGTTGCAATCACTTCATTAAGTCATACGAAAGCATATTAAATTAGATCTTTGTTCTTCTTTACGTTGGAGAACAACAGTGTTTAATCAGGCGTAGAATGAAATTCGATGGCAGCGGTTCCTAAATAATAATTAATGATTGAAAAAACAATAATTGGAATTACATACTTGTTGCTATCTGTAATACGTATTGGAGAGGTTACTATAATTTAAACCGTTATTGATTTTTTACAATTAACTGTAGATATGTAAGGAATTTTGTCCGTTAAGTTTCATTAAAATCGTTCGTTAATATTTCTAGGGACGCTCACGAAATTGGGTTACGTAAAACGTCAACAACAAATTAATGACCTACAAAAGGGAGACATTATTAAAATGGAGCAGTTCGTAGATACATTTAATAATCAGAAGCAGTTTAGGTTTATATGGCGCGATAGCCTTCCATCTCGCATCTATGAAGAAGGTTTTGGTTTTAAGCTGGAGGAGTTGGTTTCAAAGATGTGGGGGTTAAATTGACACCTTTACTGATTGTATGGATTTCTTTGGGATGATAGTCTTTTAATTCACTTATCCTTGAAACCAACCCCTGCAGCTGAAAACCGAAATCTTCTATATGGATAGGAAGTTCCAAAAAAAATGATACCTTCTGATAATATCTGTGAATATTTCATTTGCTTTTGTATCATCTTCACGAACGGGGGATGGAAGACTATCTTAACGGTAACTAATTTTTCCTAACGAAGCGAGGGTAATAAAAGTAAATGTAGCTTGTCCATACTAGCCGCTAAAGTTCCGCAGCCACATGGGGGTTATAGAGTATGACAACGTTCCATACATGGAGAAGGTTTCGGCTTTCAGTCGTAGGAGCTGGATTCAAAGATATCGCCCCAGAGGACTCCGTACAGAATTAGAATGATATAGAATGTCACAGATTTTTCCTTAATACTCTACAGAGTTCGAGACTGATTTAGAATTCTCTGGAATGGCAACGTTCCCGAAGGATTCAGAATAACCGTCAAACAATTATCGAACAATGCTATTGAAGCAAAAATTATGTTAAGAAAAGAAAGGAATATATACTTATATCAAAAATATTTCGATACCTTATATCAGATGTACATAATAGCGGAGTATATTATAAAACGAATGTTGGTAACTACTGAATTCTCCGTAATTAACAGTCGGAATTTGTTCATTTGGTAAATTATAATCATCGATGGGTTATCCGAACTAATATTGTAAATGCGAATGTGAATTTTTATTAGCATTTCACACTTTAACTATTTAACCGATCATGAAATTAAAAAGTTTATGCATAATCTAAACAATTGGAAACTTTAGTTTCATCCTAATGATCCTGCTCAGGACTTAAGAACATATTTATAAAAATATTGTATTTTCGATAATCTTTGACACGTATGTATTTAAGATAACAACGCGAGCAAAGTGTGTATATAAGTAAGTACATTCACCTGAAACTAATTTTTAAACACATAACTGAGATTAGTCGATAATTGATTCGGTACTTTTGGAAGAGACTTTCACGGACATTGTTTGATATTGATGTGCATCTGTTCATATTTGCATTTATCAAAAAAAATTGAAACAAAAGACTACAACGATAATTGGTTTCTCTCTAACATTAATAAATGTATGTAACATGTAAATACTTATTCTAAATTCATTCTTTTTAAGAAGAAAAATTTATTTTTCACTTTGACACTTAAATTTAAGTATATTCGATAATGATTCCGTTCGTTAAAATGTAACAACATAATTTCTATTCGTTGTAAGCGGCATGCAAGTATTTGGTCATAATTGGGTAATTTAATTGAATCTACCAAATAAAGTACCATAATTATAGGGTATTATTTAATTGACCTAATCACACTTATTTATAACTGAAGGTAAATAACGTTACTTATTGCAATTAGTTTTTGTAAAGTAAAGTACCTAGTAGAAAATTTGTTACATGACAACTATGTATATTTATAGCGAGGTACAATGAATAATACATAATGAAGTTAATAAATGTCGTACGTAAATAGAAAGGAACGAGAAAATTAAAAATCTACAGAATTTGCTTTGTTGCAAGGTTAATATGATCTGCATAGGTGTACGTCATTTCATTCATTGGAATTTCATTAGTGCAGTGGAAGCACAAAATACGTCAGATACGTTTTATCAAAAATTCAAAAAACCCGGCTTATGAAGACACGCACAGCAAAATATCAATTATCTTGTATCTTAAATGATTTCGCTTTTTTTTTTCGTAAATTAAATATTATTTCAAGGCTGGGAAATGAATAGTTTATGAGAGTTGAATGTTAAAAATTTTACCTCTAAATATTGTAAAGGTTGTTTTTCTTCGTCGAGTTCTTACTTTAAGTAATGTCTAGGTCTACGCGACATTCTTAAGAAATTTCTGGCCAACTGACGTAAATGAACTCTTAAAAGCACGGTGTAATAGATGAGCCGTAACAAGTCATTTAAATATGATGTTTTAATCGAATGTAATTAGCAGTTTTTTAACTCCGATAGTTCTTTGATAGAAAAAACAATTTTTCAAGTTTGTGTTTGATTTTTTGGGTGTTTTTGTGTTAATTCACAAACCTGTTTAAGAAGATATTATAAAAAACTTTCATCATCATAAGGTCGTCAGTCTTAAGACTGATTGGACACACACCTCCACTCTTTCCTATCCTGAACTAATCTTCGAATTTCCCTAAAACTAGAATATCCCACATCCTCAACCATTTGTGAACAGTAATCTAATCTAGGTCCACCTTTACCCTTTCTAACTTCCGTTTCAGCCTCTAATATGATTCTGACTAGACCTTCATGCCTGAGAAAGTGTCCTACCAACCTACCTCGCCTATATATTTTTTTTTGTTATTGACTTCTATAGAGTCCTCTGTTCTTCTATTCTTTCTAATACCTCTTCATTTCTAACCTTCTCTATCCACGGTGTCCTCATCATTCGCCGGTAACACCAAATTTCGAAAGCTTCTAACATTTTCTTTTCCGTTGCGCTCTCCGTCGATGTTTCGCATCCGTACAGCGCCGCGCTCCCAACATACACCTTTAACAATGCTTTTCTAATCTCTAAATTAATAGTTCGTGAGCATAGAAGTGACTTCTTTTTATTGAAAGCTACTAGATCTTGCGTTATCCTTTGCTTTATATCCCTACTACTCCTTCCGTCCTTACTTATCTGACTTCCTAGAAACCTAAAATCAGCCACTTTTTTCGTCTCCTATCTTTATATTCGCTCTTTCCTTACTTCTTTCCGTGCAAACCAGTATTTTTGTTTTACTTTTATTTATTTTCATACAATACAGTTTTGTCAATACCGTTTCCATTTTATTTAAAGCTACCTCTAACTCCTCCTTGCTAGATGCTGATACTGCTGTATCATCTGCAAATGTAAGCATACTAACATTTTGCCCCTGTATATACTGGTTAAATAAGTTTAAGTTCTATCCGGTCGTTTTTCTCCGTTAAGAATAAGTACCTATTCAAATTTTTAATGTGGTTGTCGCATTCAAAATAGGTTATAAAAAAATGTAGATCACCTTCAGCAGAAACCAGATAAAGATTTGCAGCCCAAGATAGTTCAAAACTACTATTTAACCATGTGTACAGCCTTGTTTAATCGGTACTAGAATAGTAATTATGACTAGGCAGCTATTTATTCATTGCTACCGGTTATTTTTTAGGTGGAATACCTTCACGTATTCCACTCGTAAAAGTAGTACTTACCACTTACAGTTCATTTGAAATACTAACGTAGGTAACCTATAGACGTTAAACTATGAATCAAAATTCGTTTGAAGAAACGAAACGGATGTGCAGTTCGTGGAACAATACTTTCACAATGTTATTAGTCACTCTCTTTTTTATTTAATTTCTCACATGTTTTTGTGATGGGTGTGGAATAAGTATCAACTAATGAAAGTTACGTCAATATCAAATGTAAAAAAAATTGATAAGCACCTTAATATCTTAGACGCCACAGTTCGGAAAGTTAAAAGCTTAAGTTTGCAACAGATTAGTCTGTGTGGATTGTAGAACTTTACTGACAACGTAGAAATTAAATTTTAAATAGATTAAAAGGACTAAACGGATCACTCACATAAATTTGTCTGTATGTCTCTCACAGCTGATTATCTCGTTAGACGTAGAAACTGTATATAAAAATTCAGGAATTTGGCATAGCAATTAATCATATTGACATGCAAATTTGAAAGGAATCAGTTCTCAAAAAATCAATTTATATGAACAAAGACAATCGACCTATTTAAAAATTACATTATAATTAGGTAGTATATATTCAAGATACTTATTGTTGAAAACCGTGTTAAAAAGACTTCAAGAAAACGTTAAAAAATTGTTCTAGGTGGAATCAAACCCTCATTAAAAAATATAATGGTCACAAATTCAAATAAAAACGAACACTCATGTCGATAATATATAGAATATATATAGTTTATCCTTACTGCATTAGGAAGATTTTCGACAACTGTTCAAAGCACAAGTCCAATTGTTTAAATAAAGTTAGAGCAAATATTTGAACATCGTGAGTTCTACACTGTTTCAGAAAACGTCGGTTTTTTGAATGTTTAAGTATATAAAACATTGGAATGCCTTTAAAAGTACGACTCATTAATAAACTTTCGAAACGATTTCTTAGTAAAATAATACCAAGAAACAAAATAACACATTATCGTATGTTTATTACGAAATGATATATGTATACTTGTGGTTCAATTAATGCCATTTTGTTAATGTGGTAATTCCATTTAATCGCTCTTGTTTTTGTTCAAACATAGAATTAATTTTACCTAATTATTAGTTAACGGAAAGGTACATGCCTGGTACAGTTAAATTCTTTTAATAAAAATCCATAATGTAAACATTTTCCAAATCGTTTACATTTCCTATTTTACAGCCGTCACTATAATCTTAATAACGTCGGAAAATTTGTTTACAATAAATTCGTTATAACGTACTATAGCAACATTAATCTTATTTGCCTATTTTCTGTTAGTGTTACGTACATTCACAAAACACGTCGGAATTTCCATTGAATTTTCCCTTTTCAAATTCGTTGAATAAGAACAGTACAATCTATTTCAAGATCAAACGATTCGATTATTTGAAACTGTACACATACAGGTAACGCAAAATGTTCACCAAACGTATATTTTTTGTCGCATTTAATAGAAGTATGGTTCCTACAAACTGTCCTAAACCAGGCGAGCTATCAAAGTCTTTCGAACACTATTTTATTATTCACACGAAAAGATGACTGAAGGTATTGGTATGAATTTTCCCATACCATGCAGTCCTTTGATGTATGCCTGTAATAGAAAATCCCCTTGACCAGTTCTTAATTCGCTACTACTGTATAAGAATTTCGTAGAATTTCGAAACTGGTGTTCGTGTGATGATATAATATCAAATAATCCTAAAAATAATCGATTTCAATATCACGTAGTTGTCATTACATTATACTGGCATGTTAATAAATCCTATAAAATTTCAGTCAGTACGGGGTTTTATAAAAAAAATTAACTTTCACTTAAGACGCTGCAGATCTGAAAGATGTTTGCACAACACAAAAATATGGCATTCAAGTAGGTACCGAATGTACTTCGGTTATGTTATTGCCAATCTGCTAAGCAATTAATTACTTAAATTATTACTTAAGTTATTGAGCACCTTACCATAAATGATTGTTATTTAAAGAAAAATTTGATAGTTGTACTGGCTATGTGTATTTCAGTAGTTTAAAGCATGCTAATTATTTTTCCAAATATTATATACCAATCAGATGGACAGTTTGAAGTGGTTTTGACTTTTCTATTTCATGTATATGTACCTACACTTCCGGTTGTCTACTAATGGAAAAAACAAGTTGACAATTGGAAAGTCAAACCGAACCGTAAGGTGGAAATGCAAAGCAAGATTGGACATCTAGCGCTTACGGACTTTAAAAGTCTAATGTACATATACAAAAATGAAATGTTTAATTCAAATTATAATTCTTTTCTTGTGTCAGTTACCTTACAGAAGTATACCTGAAGCATTAACATACCGCTTTAGAGTGATATGCTATAAAGAGTGATCGCAAACGTAACCAAAAACCGGCCGCTTTCTCGCCCTCAAATTTTGTATTGAACTAAGTGCTAAATGATTTTATTTATTAAGGATGAGATCATACTGATATTTGAGAAATTGAAGCTGTGGTATGATGCGAGAATGTGTGTACTAAAAAAGTGAGCATCATGCAAAATATTTGGTCCTCACTTACAGTAGAAATTTGATTTTTGTAATTTTCTAATAATTGGTATTCCTAAAAGGTATAAATATTATCACAGTAAAGATTTTATATTCTAATGAGTTTTCCGATTATTGAATCAAGAATGTCTTTATGTTTGTAGGGTGTTAAGTATGCATAAAACGATGGAATATACATTTGCATTTTTAAAATGTGCATTTACACCCTCACTAGCGACTAATCTGGGAAATGACAATACAGTTATCCTAATTAATATCAAGCAGATTTCGCGGTCGCTTCAATAGATTACAGGCTGAAACAGGAGAATAAGAACAGGAATAAATTTAAAAACCTAACCTAACCAACTAAATCAATTTTTGTTTTCACAAAACTTTAACCATGTCAAAAAACCCAACTTCAAAGACGAAAATCCAATAGAAAATCTAAAATTTCATTATAACATACATACACATTAATGTTCAAGGAGGTCAAGATCTACCTCTTGGCAATTTTCATCGATTTCCCGAAGGAGACATATGAGAACTATAGACTTTTTTTAAGAATATCTATCAAAGAACAAAGAACAAATAGCAATAAATAGTGCACGGTTTGTCGTGAATTAATAATAATAACAGAAGACTGCAGTAAATGATGGAATTAACTGAAAAAATACAGTTCTTCATAATATACAAATAAATTGTTTAAAAGTTGTAAACGTGGCACAAAACTTTTTGAAGGTTTCTGAGAAATTGAAAATACACCTTGTTTTTCATCTAGAAATACATGACAATTGCAAATCACTACAACAGAAAAAAATGCAGTCTCTCATGAAATTTATTTCCCTAGGCTTAATAATTATTTAATAAACAATTGCATATTGATGTGTATAGATAAAAGATATTTGTTGTAACGTATCTCTTTTATTACTGAAAAGAACAGAAAAAGAAAACATTTCTTGAAAAGAACATGACTTGGGCGGTTATGCTTCATAAATGATACGTGCAATACAAATAACGTTCTCATAAAAGCGTACCATGGAGCACACGTACCACCACACACTATGCTAATTGGGCGTAAAAATTAATAACCGGTGTAGAGCAACTTTCATGGACATGCAATATTTCACACTAATCGATACAAAAAAAAACACAAAGTCTATTTTTTCTTTTTTTTCCCGTTAAATGCATACATCTGCCTACGTATTTACTTTGCCGCATTATTTACTTTCATTACAGGTAATGACCTGAAACGACTGAAGGTGGAACGTGCTGAATATACATGATTATGTATCGGTCTTAATTGTATTTTACTGGACTTTTACGAAAAAGGAAAGTCAAACCCACCATAATTAGTTTTCCAGACAATGAATTATTAATTTTGCTCAGATAGACGTGCAGTGGGTGGCTTAAAAATAAAAATAAATAAAGGATCAAGGAAGGCTGAAACCGCCATCGGTATAGAAATCATCGTGGGAAATTTTCATTGATCGTTACCATATTTTTGTAATGTAAGCAATATTTATTCCATGAAAGTTACACATAAATAATTATATTCGCTTTCTACTACATTTTATTTATTACTGTACTTGTTAATAGCTTCATCACACAATATATTCTTAACTCTCACTTAACTTAAGAAGCTGTTTCCATTTTCGTAAAATGAAAAATACACCATTGCACGACATCTTTCTTTTCAGATATTCAATTTTTGTGTTGGTAGCGATGAACAATTACAATGATTAGCCAATCAGAGCAGGCTTTCTTTGTTGCATATCAAAGCACATAGTGTAAAGCTTATCTACTAACCGAAGCATAAAAAGTTCTTTGTAACTGGTCAACTAGTTTAATTTTTAATAGACTTGATCGAAGCAATTATGATTAGAATTTCGCAAAGAATCTTGAATGATACTAAGCGTAAAGTTATCAAATAAAAATAAAATAAATAGTCATATCAAATAACTGAAAACCTTGTTTTCGTAATGCAACGCAGTTTTATCTGCTCTTTTCTATTTTAATTGTAGCCAATATGAGGGCAAAAAAATAATTTATTTCTTAAGCCAACACCGACGTTTTGCCTTTTGGTGTAAAGACTTTATCAATGTAGATTTTTGAGTCAATACTTCGTTTTCCACAGATGGTGTCGGATGTGAAAATAAACCTTCAGATGCGTGGTATTTTGGAACCTTATCGCATTCATAATGTGCATGTGGAAATCATTGACTCGGCTACTGTTAGGTTCTAACCATCTGCTTCATTATATAACCAGAGATGGAGATGATCAATGTTTTTAAGACCGAGAAATATCGATATAATGAACGGGCGGAGTTTTGCCACTACGCAACCCAAGGCCAAGGTTTATGTCATTCTAAATTACCTCTACATAATACGATTCCTAAGATGTACCCTACAACTTCGAACGTCTTTTTGCAGAAGCAATACAACTATCAGCTGACTAAAGTTTTATGTAAACTGCCTAATAAAAATATTACATAGTGTTAATTAGTATTTTATGTTGGCATAATTACGAGTTAAAAAGAAAACAAAATGTTCGGTGACCGGTTTCGTACTTTACGCTTACCAGCCGGCCGTAGGTCAGACTTATAGTTATTTCTTTTTAATAGTAACTTAAATGTTGTAAAATAAACGATACATTAATAATATACCAACTGAAGCAATTTCCTGAAGTGATTTATGTTTTTCGGAGGTTACATTGTCAGCGCTTTAAAAAGAAGTCTCGAAAAGGCCCGTGTCCTTCATACAAACATTAACATTTACGAAAATACATCATAATGTACGTCTCTACGTATAAATGGCCCGACATATCGTGTACTCACATAAATATGCATACATTTACGGATAGGATAAATAGATACACACGTATATGAGCATGATATTTATCATGCAGGTACGTGATTGAGTTACAAAGTTATAGCTCTGCAAAATAGAAAATTGTCGTGCATTCTGGGTAATGTTCATAATTCAGTGACATCAGAAACGTTCCAGTTATGTCCTGCGACACAAATAACAAAATTGTCGCACACACGACATATCGCGAATAAGAAAACCACATAATTTCACCGACAAGACCGAAGACAAACTAACAGAACGAAGAGAAAGGTCAATTGAACGGAATCTCAGGTAGATATTTTCTGATTGACAATAAATTATGGATTATCTAAGATCAAAAAAGAATGTTCCAAAATAGAGACAAAAAAAGTTCCAAAACGATTGACTATATTCCTTGAATTCCGCGCTTCAAATAAAAGCGACGCAGCCCTGCTCTACTTATTGTTTTAAAACGTTCGTGCTTTTTCCATCTTCAGTTACTGACTCCCTAAGTATCGAAAAAAAACAATTAAATTGAGTGTGTCGGACACGCATACGATAGGGTTCCGTAATAATTTGATAATCTTGGCCTAGTTGCTCCAAAACTGATAAATAACAGTACTTGAAGTACCTATTAAGACCTACCTACACAGTTTATAAGTAGCTCTGTTTAGAGACGGCAAGGAGACACATTTTGCAGAAGATTTGTGACCTCTGTTAAACATTAGAAATGCTGTTCATACGGAGCAATCTTGATAAACATTTTAAATAAAATTAAATACAGGACGATCAAGATTTTAACGTTTCAAATATAAGAATTTAATTATTTCAAATGAAAAGTCATAATTAAAAAGACATTTAACAAGATACGTAAGGACTAAAGTAATGTTGGCAAGTTTATATCAGTCTTGTTAAATGCCCTTGTGTTAATCTATAAGTTGAAAAAGGACTCTACTAATTAGTTGAAAGATTAAGATTTTGATAGTCGTGTATTTTATTTTTATTGAAGTGTTATCGTATCTTATTTGGGACATTTTAAAGTGAACGATATGGGTTACAGCTTATAATGTTTCGGCGTAAGATCGAAGGGCAATGTTGGGGAAAAAGAAGGAAATTGTCCTAATTGCAAAGTATTAGGCAGCGGACTAGTGTACAAAATGTTCATGAACTTCAAAGTGCTGCAATTAAGAAAAAGAATATCTACTTCTTTTGACGCATTGAGAGTATAATTATAATCAGAATAAGGACCTATAGGAAATTCTAATAATCTCAAGATATTTTTAAGATTGGTTGTGTAACGAAGTCTCAAGTTTTTCAGTAACCTGTAAATATGTAGTACCCTAACAGAAGTTTGGTTATAAAGGGGTGATTTTATAATCTTATCCTAATGTCTCACATTCATACAAATTACAAAACAGAATATTAGTATATCGTATTTTTGTACAATTTAGTCCATATTTTATAACCTATATGGGGGGAGGTATTACAATCACTTCTCTAGTTCATAAATACGATACATCTAAATGTTAAGAGTTTCAGTGTACATCACTGTTCATCACGCGAAAAAATATTTTCGAAATTGGTGACAGGTAACGTTACTCGTCTCAGCCAGTAATACATACCTACTAATAAAAAAAAAAGCTATGGTTCGTTTTGTATAGCGACATTTGGCGTAGATACCAACAATAAANATCGAACAATGCTATTGAAGCAAAAATTATGTTAAGAAAAGAAAGGAATATATACTTATATCAAAAATATTTCGATACCTTATATCAGATGTACATAATAGCGGAGTATATTATAAAACGAATGTTGGTAACTACTGAATTCTCCGTAATTAACAGTCGGAATTTGTTCATTTGGTAAATTATAATCATCGATGGGTTATCCGAACTAATATTGTAAATGCGAATGTGAATTTTTATTAGCATTTCACACTTTAACTATTTAACCGATCATGAAATTAAAAAGTTTATGCATAATCTAAACAATTGGAAACTTTAGTTTCATCCTAATGATCCTGCTCAGGACTTAAGAACATATTTATAAAAATATTGTATTTTCGATAATCTTTGACACGTATGTATTTAAGATAACAACGCGAGCAAAGTGTGTATATAAGTAAGTACATTCACCTGAAACTAATTTTTAAACACATAACTGAGATTAGTCGATAATTGATTCGGTACTTTTGGAAGAGACTTTCACGGACATTGTTTGATATTGATGTGCATCTGTTCATATTTGCATTTATCAAAAAAAATTGAAACAAAAGACTACAACGATAATTGGTTTCTCTCTAACATTAATAAATGTATGTAACATGTAAATACTTATTCTAAATTCATTCTTTTTAAGAAGAAAAATTTATTTTTCACTTTGACACTTAAATTTAAGTATATTCGATAATGATTCCGTTCGTTAAAATGTAACAACATAATTTCTATTCGTTGTAAGCGGCATGCAAGTATTTGGTCATAATTGGGTAATTTAATTGAATCTACCAAATAAAGTACCATAATTATAGGGTATTATTTAATTGACCTAATCACACTTATTTATAACTGAAGGTAAATAACGTTACTTATTGCAATTAGTTTTTGTAAAGTAAAGTATTACCTAGTAGAAAATTTGTTACATGACAACTATGTATATTTATAGCGAGGTACAATGAATAATACATAATGAAGTTAATAAATGTCGTACGTAAATAGAAAGGAACGAGAAAATTAAAAATCTACAGAATTTGCTTTGTTGCAAGGTTAATATGATCTGCATAGGTGTACGTCATTTCATTCATTGGAATTTCATTAGTGCAGTGGAAGCACAAAATACGTCAGATACGTTTTATCAAAAATTCAAAAAACCCGGCTTATGAAGACACGCACAGCAAAATATCAATTATCTTGTATCTTAAATGATTTCGCTTTTTTTTTTCGTAAATTAAATATTATTTCAAGGCTGGGAAATGAATAGTTTATGAGAGTTGAATGTTAAAAATTTTACCTCTAAATATTGTAAAGGTTGTTTTTCTTCGTCGAGTTCTTACTTTAAGTAATGTCCAGGTCTACGCGACATTCTTAAGAAATTTCTGGCCAACTGACGTAAATGAACTCTTAAAAGCACGGTGTAATAGATGAGCCGTAACAAGTCATTTAAATATGATGTTTTAATCGAATGTAATTAGCAGTTTTTTAACTCCGATAGTTCTTTGATAGAAAAAACAATTTTTCAAGTTTGTGTTTGATTTTTTGGGTGTTTTTGTGTTAATTCACAAACCTGTTTAAGAAGATATTATAAAAAACTTTCATCATCATAAGGTCGTCAGTCTTAAGACTGATTGGACACACACCTCCACTCTTTCCTATCCTGAACTAATCTTCGAATTTCCCTAAAACTAGAATATCCCACATCCTCAACCATTTGTGAACAGTAATCTAATCTAGGTCCACCTTTACCCTTTCTAACTTCCGTTTCAGCCTCTAATATGATTCTGACTAGACCTTCATGCCTGAGAAAGTGTCCTACCAACCTACCTCGCCTATATATTTTTTTTTGTTATTGACTTCTATAGAGTCCTCTGTTCTCCTATTCATTCCAATACCTCTTCATTTCTAACCTTCTCTATCCACGGTGTCCTCATCATTCGCCGGTAACACCAAATTTCGAAAGCTTCTAACATTTTCTTTTCCGTTGCGCTCTCCGTCGATGTTTCGCATCCGTACAGCGCCGCGCTCCCAACATACACCTTTAACAATGCTTTTCTAATCTCTAAATTAATAGTTCGTGAGCATAGAAGTGACTTCTTTTTATTGAAAGCTACTAGATCTTGCGTTATCCTTTGCTTTATATCCCTACTACTCCTTCCGTCCTTACTTATCTGACTTCCTAGAAACCTAAAATCAGCCACTTTTTTCGTCTCCTATCTTTATATTCGCTCTTTCCTTACTTCTTTCCGTGCAAACCAGTATTTTTGTTTTACTTTTATTTATTTTCATACAATACAGTTTTGTCAATACCGCTTCCATTTTATTTAAAGCTACCTCTAACTCCTCCTTGCTAGATGCTGATACTGCTGTATCATCTGCAAATGTAAGCATACTAACATTTTGCCCCTGTATATACTGGTTAAATAAGTTTAAGTTCTATCCGGTCGTTTTTCTCCGTTAAGAATAAGTACCTATTCAAATTTTTAATGTGGTTGTCGCATTCAAAATAGGTTATAAAAAAATGTAGATCACCTTCAGCAGAAACCAGATAAAGATTTGCAGCCCAAGATAGTTCAAAACTACTATTTAACCATGTGTACAGCCTTGTTTAATCGGTACTAGAATAGTAATTATGACTAGGCAGCTATTTATTCATTGCTACCGGTTATTTTTTAGGTGGAATACCTTCACGTATTCCACTCGTAAAAGTAGTACTTACCACTTACAGTTCATTTGAAATACTAACGTAGGTAACCTATAGACGTTAAACTATGAATCAAAATTCGTTTGAAGAAACGAAACGGATGTGCAGTTCGTGGAACAATACTTTCACAATGTTATTAGTCACTCTCTTTTTTATTTAATTTCTCACATGTTTTTGTGATGGGTGTGGAATAAGTATCAACTAATGAAAGTTACGTCAATATCAAATGTAAAAAAAATTGATAAGCACCTTAATATCTTAGACGCCACAGTTCGGAAAGTTAAAAGCTTAAGTTTGCAACAGATTAGTCTGTGTGGATTGTAGAACTTTACTGACAACGTAGAAATTAAATTTTAAATAGATTAAAAGGACTAAACGGATCACTCACATAAATTTGTCTGTATGTCTCTCACAGCTGATTATCTCGTTAGACGTAGAAACTGTATATAAAAATTCAGGAATTTGGCATAGCAATTAATCATATTGACATGCAAATTTGAAAGGAATCAGTTCTCAAAAAATCAATTTATATGAACAAAGACAATCGACCTATTTAAAAATTACATTATAATTAGGTAGTATATATCCAAGATACTTATTGTTGAAAACCGTGTTAAAAAGACTTCAAGAAAACGTTAAAAAATTGTTCTAGGTGGAATCAAACCCTCATTAAAAAATATAATGGTCACAAATTCAAATAAAAACGAACACTCATGTCGATAATATATAGAATATATATAGTTTATCCTTACTGCATTAGGAAGATTTTCGACAACTGTTCAAAGCACAAGTCCAATTGTTTAAATAAAGTTAGAGCAAATATTTGAACATCGTGAGTTCTACACTGTTTCAGAAAACGTCGGTTTTTTGAATGTTTAAGTATATAAAACATTGGAATGCCTTTAAAAGTACGACTCATTAATAAACTTTCGAAACGATTTCTTAGTAAAATAATACCAAGAAACAAAATAACACATTATCGTATGTTTATTACGAAATGATATATGTATACTTGTGGTTCAATTAATGCCATTTTGTTAATGTGGTAATTCCATTTAATCGCTCTTGTTTTTGTTCAAACATAGAATTAATTTTACCTAATTATTAGTTAACGGAAAGGTACATGCCTGGTACAGTTAAATTCTTTTAATAAAAATCCATAATGTAAACATTTTCCAAATCGTTTACATTTCCTATTTTACAGCCGTCACTATAATCTTAATAACGTCGGAAAATTTGTTTACAATAAATTCGTTATAACGTACTATAGCAACATTAATCTTATTTGCCTATTTTCTGTTAGTGTTACGTACATTCACAAAACACGTCGGAATTTCCATTGAATTTTCCCTTTTCAAATTCGTTGAATAAGAACAGTACAATCTATTTCAAGATCAAACGATTCGATTATTTGAAACTGTACACATACAGGTAACGCAAAATGTTCACCAAACGTATATTTTTTGTCGCATTTAATAGAAGTATGGTTCCTACAAACTGTCCTAAACCAGGCGAGCTATCAAAGTCTTTCGAACACTATTTTATTATTCACACGAAAAGATGACTGAAGGTATTGGTATGAATTTTCCCATACCATGCAGTCCTTTGATGTATGCCTGTAATAGAAAATCCCCTTGACCAGTTCTTAATTCGCTACTACTGTATAAGAATTTCGTAGAATTTCGAAACTGGTGTTCGTGTGATGATATAATATCAAATAATCCTAAAAATAATCGATTTCAATATCACGTAGTTGTCATTACATTATACTGGCATGTTAATAAATCCTATAAAATTTCAGTCAGTACGGGGTTTTATAAAAAAAATTAACTTTCACTTAAGACGCTGCAGATCTGAAAGATGTTTGCACAACACAAAAATATGGCATTCAAGTAGGTACCGAATGTACTTCGGTTATGTTATTGCCAATCTGCTAAGCAATTAATTACTTAAATTATTACTTAAGTTATTGAGCACCTTACCATAAATGATTGTTATTTAAAGAAAAATTTGATAGTTGTACTGGCTATGTGTATTTCAGTAGTTTAAAGCATGCTAATTATTTTTCCAAATATTATATACCAATCAGATGGACAGTTTGAAGTGGTTTTGACTTTTCTATTTCATGTATATGTACCTACACTTCCGGTTGTCTACTAATGGAAAAAACAAGTTGACAATTGGAAAGTCAAACCGAACCGTAAGGTGGAAATGCAAAGCAAGATTGGACATCTAGCGCTTACGGACTTTAAAAGTCTAATGTACATATACAAAAATGAAATGTTTAATTCAAATTATAATTCTTTTCTTGTGTCAGTTACCTTACAGAAGTATACCTGAAGCATTAACATACCGCTTTAGAGTGATATGCTATAAAGAGTGATCGCAAACGTAACCAAAAACCGGCCGCTTTCTCGCCCTCAAATTTTGTATTGAACTAAGTGCTAAATGATTTTATTTATTAAGGATGAGATCATACTGATATTTGAGAAATTGAAGCTGTGGTATGATGCGAGAATGTGTGTACTAAAAAAGTGAGCATCATGCAAAATATTTGGTCCTCACTTACAGTAGAAATTTGATTTTTGTAATTTTCTAATAATTGGTATTCCTAAAAGGTATAAATATTATCACAGTAAAGATTTTATATTCTAATGAGTTTTCCGATTATTGAATCAAGAATGTCTTTATGTTTGTAGGATGTTAAGTATGCATAAAACGATGGAATATACATTTGCATTTTTAAAATGTGCATTTACACCCTCACTAGCGACTAATCTGGGAAATGACAATACAGTTATCCTAATTAATATCAAGCAGATTTCGCGGTCGCTTCAATAGATTACAGGCTGAAACAGGAGAATAAGAACAGGAATAAATTTAAAAACCTAACCTAACCAACTAAATCAATTTTTGTTTTCACAAAACTTTAACCATGTCAAAAAACCCAACTTCAAAGACGAAAATCCAATAGAAAATCTAAAATTTCATTATAACATACATACACATTAATGTTCAAGGAGGTCAAGATCTACCTCTTGGCAATTTTCATCGATTTCCCGAAGGAGACATATGAGAACTATAGACTTTTTTTAAGAATATCTATCAAAGAACAAAGAACAAATAGCAATAAATAGTGCACGGTTTGTCGTGAATTAATAATAATAACAGAAAACTGCAGTAAATGATGGAATTAACTGAAAAAATACAGTTCTTCATAATATACAAATAAATTGTTTAAAAGTTGTANAGCTTCATCACACAATATATTCTTAACTCTCACTTAACTTAAGAAGCTGTTTCCATTTTCGTAACAATTAATGTACCAACTGTTTCTATTTATTAAATGCACATGATGTCTCGACAAATGAAAAATACACCATTGCACGACATCTTTCTTTTCAGATATTCAATTTTTGTGTTGGTAGCGATGAACAATTACAATGATTAGCCAATCAGAGCAGGCTTTCTTTGTTGCATATCAAAGCACATAGTGTAAAGCTTACTAACCGAAGCATAAAAAGTTCTTTGTAACTGGTCAACTAGTTTAATTTTTAATAGACTTGATCGAAGCAATTATGATTAGAATTTCGCAAAGAATCTTGAATGATACTAAGCGTAAAGTTATCAAATAAAAATAAAATAAATAGTCATATCAAATAACTGAAAACCTTGTTTTCGTAATGCAACGCAGTTTTATCTGCTCTTTTCTATTTTAATTGTAGCCAATATGAGGGCAAAAAAATAATTTATTTCTTAAGCCAACACCGACGTTTTGCCTTTTGGTGTAAAGACTTTATCAATGTAGATTTTTGAGTCAATACTTCGTTTTCCATAGATGGTGTCAGATGTGAAAATAAACCTTCAGATGCGTGGTATTTTGGAACCTTATCGCATTCATAATGTGCATGTGGAAATCATTGACTCGGCTACTGTTAGGTTCTAACCATCTGCTTCATTATATAACCAGAGATGGAGATGATCAATGTTTTTAAGACCGAGAAATATCGATATAATGAACGGGCGGAGTTTTGCCACTACGCAACCCAAGGCCAAGGTTTATGTCATTCTAAATTACCTCTACATAATACGATTCCTAAGATGTACCCTACAACTTCGAACGTCTTTTTGCAGAAGCAATACAACTATCAGCTGACTAAAGTTTTATGTAAACTGCCTAATAAAAATATTACATAGTGTTAATTAGTATTTTATGTTGGCATAATTACGAGTTAAAAAGAAAACAAAATGTTCGGTGACCGGTTTCGTACTTTACGCTTACCAGCCGGCCGTAGGTCAGACTTATAGTTATTTCTTTTTAATAGTAACTTAAATGTTGTAAAATAAACGATACATTAATAATATACCAACTGAAGCAATTTCCTGAAGTGATTTATGTTTTTCGGAGGTTACATTGTCAGTGCTTTAAAAAGAAGTCTCGAAAAGGCCCGTGTCCTTCATACAAACATTAACATTTACGAAAATACATCATAATGTACGTCTCTACGTATAAATGGCCCGACATATCGTGTACTCACATAAATATGCATACATTTACGGATAGGATAAATAGATACACACGTATATGAGCATGATATTTATCATGCAGGTACGTGATTGAGTTACAAAGTTATAGCTCTGCAAAATAGAAAATTGTCGTGCATTCTGGGTAATGTTCATAATTCAGTGACATCAGAAACGTTCCAGTTATGTCCTGCGACACAAATAACAAAATTGTCGCACACACGACATATCGCGAATAAGAAAACCACATAATTTCACCGACAAGACCGAAGACAAACTAACAGAACGAAGAGAAAGGTCAATTGAACGGAATCTCAGGTAGATATTTTCTGATTGACAATAAATTATGGATTATCTAAGATCAAAAAAGAATGTTCCAAAATAGAGACAAAAAAAGTTCCAAAACGATTGACTATATTCCTTGAATTCCGCGCTTCAAATAAAAGCGACGCAGCCCTGCTCTACTTATTGTTTTAAAACGTTCGTGCTTTTTCCATCTTCAGTTACTGACTCCCTAAGTATCGAAAAAAAACAATTAAATTGAGTGTGTCGGACACGCATACGATAGGGTTCCGTAATAATTTGATAATCTTGGCCTAGTTGCTCCAAAACTGATAAATAACAGTACTTGAAGTACCTATTAAGACCTACCTACACAGTTTATAAGTAGCTCTGTTTAGAGACGGCAAGGAGACACATTTTGCAGAAGATTTGTTACCTCTGTTAAACATTAGAAATGCTGTTCATACGGAGCAATCTTGATAAACATTTTAAATAAAATTAAATACAGGACGATCAAGATTTTAACGTTTCAAATATAAGAATTTAATTATTTCAAATGAAAAGTCATAATTAAAAAGACATTTAACAAGATACGTAAGGACTAAAGTAATGTTGGCAAGTTTATATCAGTCTTGTTAAATGCCCTTGTGTTAATCTATAAGTTGAAAAAGGACTCTACTAATTAGTTGAAAGATTAAGATTTTGATAGTCGTGTATTTTATTTTTATTGAAGTGTTATCGTATCTTATTTGGGACATTTTAAAGTGAACGATATGGGTTACAGCTTATAATGTTTCGGCGTAAGATCGAAGGGCAATGTTGGGGAAAAAGAAGGAAATTGTCCTAATTGCAAAGTATTAGGCAGCGGACTAGTGTACAAAATGTTCATGAACTTCAAAGTGCTGCAATTAAGAAAAAGAATATCTACTTCTTTTGACGCATTGAGAGTATAATTATAATCAGAATAAGGACCTATAGGAAATTCTAATAATCTCAAGATATTTTTAAGATTGGTTGTGTAACGAAGTCTCAAGTTTTTCAGTAACCTGTAAATATGTAGTACCCTAACAGAAGTTTGATTATAAAGGGGTGATTTTATAATCTTATCCTAATGTCTCACATTCATACAAATTACAAAACAGAATATTAGTATATCGTATTTTTGTACAATTTAGTCCATATTTTATAACCTATATGGGGGGAGGTATTACAATCACTTCTCTAGTTCATAAATACGATACATCTAAATGTTAAGAGTTTCAGTGTACATCACTGTTCATCACGCGAAAAAATATTTTCGAAATTGGTGACAGGTAACGTTACTCGTCTCAGCCAGTAATACATACCTACTAATAAAAAAAAAAGCTATGGTTCGTTTTGTATAGCGACATTTGGCGTAGATACCAACAATAAATGTTCCATACATTACGTTAAATTTACTGTTAAACAAGTTAAATTCAGCATGGGTATATCGTCGTGAGGCTGGCCGGTTTTGTTGGCTTGTATCACAGTATACACGTATATACGTTTCAGATCTGTGCTGTAACTAATTTGAATAGGTGAATAACCCATCACAAACGTATCCTTTTCAAACGTAGATTTCTGTTAAAATGGTAAGACTTGAGGCTATAATGATAATCTTTCTCTATACAATAACTGGATAACTCAAAGGCGACTTAATAGGTATTATGTCACAGGGACACACACCTACTAATACTAAAAAAAAATAATACTGTGTATTTTATATATTTATTCTATTCGTGTTACGTTACAATAAAGTTAGTTTAACTAACGAAAAGAACATATTTAATTTATTTAAATTTTAACAAAATCTACAAAATCCATAATTAACGTCATAATGTTCATTTCGAATGTAAGAAACTATAATAATTCGAAATCTTTTCTCACTCGAATATTTTTGTGATCGTACGATTCCAAGGGTTATCGGTGGACTTAAGGTTGGATCCACACTATAAGGTTGATCACGGTCCGTTCGCGGTCAGATCTCGGTCCGGCAAAACATTAAATAAAAAACAATGTGTGCACTCATATTATCCGTAACAGTCAAGTTCCGGTCGAATCCCACTCCAGTCGCGATCAGTCTTGAAGAAATTTTGTTTATCGATCGAACCTGTCACGACATGTATCGATAGTATGAATGCTCTTTTGTTCCCGGTTCAGTCAGCTATTACCCGTTGAAGCAACAATTACATCAAATATAATTAATGTACATTTGAAAAATTTTTTTAAATTCCTATTGAGTTATTGAAAAAAATTATTGTTTAAGTTAATTCTAAGTACCAACAATGTCTAAACCAGAGTGTGGACTTTTGAAAAAGGTAATTTATGCATAAATAATTGATTTTTAAAATGATATGTGCAAATAACATAAGAGTTCGAAAAGTTCAATGACATTTGTCGGCAGCGAATATTACAAGATATTAAATACTTTAAGGTTTATTTTATTACTAATTATGAGTCAAATACATCTGACTTCGATTATTGACGGTTCAAGATAGAATCGTAAACTGAGTCAGATTGTCTAATATGAACCAGACCGAGATCGGGATGCGAACGAACTGTGATCGACTTTATAGTGTGGATCCAGCCTAACAGTAATATATACATAAAAGAAATATCTTCGAAATGTAAATTACAAGGTTCAACGGTAAAAAGGAAATCTGCCTTTATTTGAATTTTCTTTAAATTGAACATATTTGGTTACATTTAGGTTTAGTTTACTCATTGTGTCGACTCGTCGACGAGCCGTCACTGTAATGACAATCTAAGTGAATACTATCTCATTGTCGGGTTAGCAATTTAAATGTTAATACAAGTATGAATGTTAACACTGTAATCTTTCATTTCAATACCACATTTGGTTTAGAAATAATGAGAAAATTTAAATTTTACACTTTAACAGTTATCTCAAGAAGAGAATATAATAGTTCATAAAAGAGATAACGGAATCAATGACATTATTTTTAAAATTTAAAAGGTATTTAGCTTAAGCCAAGGATGTTGAAGTTGAAGCACGACTGATTCAAGAAAACGATAAGGTTAATAGCTTATTTTTCTTATAAATGTTTACCTTATTTAAGAACCATTAATAATCCAAAAGCAATTGTAACCTTGTGCAGGAGGATTTTCACTAGATTTTCTCAGAAATTAATAGCTTTGAACAAATAGTGAGAGCTATTTAAAAAATGTTCGTTATTTGAACGTTGGATTTTCCAAAGTTTTTAGAAATTTCTGCTTCAATGTATCGAAATGTTTTTATGGTTGATAATTTCACGAGTAATTCCTAAATTATTCCAAATTATGCGTGTTAATGTATGTATACATAAACACATAATACTGTAGTTTTTCTTATTATAACCATATAACAAAGTTATGCATATATATTGATTATCCATTACCTTATTTTTCAATATGAATAAATTTTATTAAGCCTGTTTACAATTCGGACTAAAAGTTTGAATGTAGAATATCCCTATATACTTGATAATCTTAATTGCCATTTTTTCACTACATGTTTTTAAGGGACTCAATTTGGTCGTAACTGCTGGCTGTTGTTTTAATGTAACTTAATTATCAAATAACTAAATAGTCGTAAACAAAATGAACAGGGCAAGGCTCTTATCAATTTTTGAAAAGGAAAGTACTAATTAGAAAATTGAATTTATCTATTCAAATGCATATTATGCTACTTTCAGATATAATCAATTATTAAAACTATTGGCATTATAACTGTTTTAACTTCTTTGTTTCACATTAATATCTATGTAATAATTTCAGCGTTGTGGTAATTTAGGTGCTTCAAAATAGCTAATTTTCAATAAACCCTGCTTGTTTTACCGTTCGGTATCAATGTTCTTCTGAATATAAACCATAAATACGAGGGTGGATTGATAAGTTTCCGGCCTGACCAAGAAAAACAAGGTTTTTAAAAATTTTTTTTTTTTATTTCTCAACATAATCTCCTCCAAGGCTGATACATTTCTCATAGCGGTGTTCCAGTCTATTAATGCCATCTCTATAGACTGATTCGTCAAGCTCCTCAAAATAACCATTTACAGCTTCGATTACTTCTTCATTGTCCGCAAATCTCTTACCGCCAAGCCATTTTTTGAGATTAGGGAACAGAAAATAGTCACTCGGGGCTAGGTCTGGAGAGTAAGGAGGGTGCGGCATCAATTCAAACTTTAGATCGTTGATTTTAGCCGTCGCAACGATTGACGTGTGCGCTGGTGCGTTATCGTGATGAAACAAGATTTTTTTCTTCGCCAGATGAGGTCGTTTAATTTTCACCTCGTGGCTCAAACGTTGCAATAAGTCTGCGTAGTATTGACCAGTGATAGTATTACCCTTTGCAAGGTAATCAATGTATATAATACCTCTTGCATCCCAAAAAACAGTAGCCATAACCTTGTTCGCCGAAAAAATTGTTTTTGCCTTCTTTGGAGTTGGTTCCCCTGGTCCAATTCACTGTTTAGACTGTTCTTTGGTTTCAGGAGTGTAGTGGTGGACCCACGTTTCGTCAACGGTTACGAATCGACGCAAAAATTCGCTTGGATTACGCTTATACAATGACAAATTTGCGGTAGAAATGTTTTTTCGAATCAATTTTTGGTCGACTGTTAGCAAACGCGGCACCCATCTTGCACAGAGCTTTTCCATATGCAAATGTTGGTGCAAAATATGTTGCACACGTTCATATGACATCTTACAGGTCTCAGCTATCTCACGCACTTTCAATCTGCGGTCTCCCAGCACTATTTGATGAATTTTTTCGATCATATCTGGAGTTGTGACCTCAACGGGGCGTCCTGAGCGAGGCCCATCAAAGGTGCTCACACGACCCTTTTTAAACTCGGAAACCCACTGCTTAACGGTTGAATATGACGGGGAGGATGTCCCCAGTGTTGAGTCCATCTCTTTTTTAATTTCCTTCGGCGTTAACCCCTTCAAATAAAAGTATTTGATGACAGCACGATTTTCCTGCTTTTCCATTTTTACGAAAACCACAGAGGCGTCTTGTTCAGCATGCTGTCAAACCTACACTAGCAAGGAGATCGGGCTGAAACTATAGCTACAAGCTATCCAAGGATGGTACTATAGAATGTCACCTCAAGGTAGGCCTAGTGGCGTCATCTCTTGGTTAGGCCGGAAACTTATCAATCCACCCTCGTATATGAAGTTTTAATGTAAATAAAGTCTATCAAGATTTTTTAATATTCGCTAAACAAAAATTATAACGTTCCAAACCGGAAAATTTTTTGTGCAACAGCGTTCATAAACTGGCGTAAATAAACTTTACAATTAACTATCACCCATATATTGTTTAATATCCGGTGGATTATAAGGTATTTGAGAATATCTAAACAGAGCCAGATTGTTATGTAACGTATTAGGTACTCATGTACATTTCCCATGAAAATTGCTTCACGTTCTCGTTTTGCCCAGATGGTTTTATATTTGTTTTCTGCTGGTGTGCAATAGTTGTTTTTGATGGAAATCTCGCAAGGTTCTGTGCTTTTTGAATGACGTCCTTAGTTACGATTTCCCTTCCATAGTTACGATCCGAATAATTCTTACATAGGCATACGACTGTGAATGGAGTTTTGCAATTTTTAAATAATTTGCAGTATTTTGTTAAAGAGGTCTGAATTCTTTCAATATTCGGACGCTAAGAAAAAAATTCTGGCTTACCTAACTAAAATCCTGAATTCGTTTAGGTTATTATTACTAGACCTTCATGCCTACGAACCTATCTCACCTATTTTTTATAGACTTCCATAGAGTCGTATGTTCTCTTATTCTTTTTAATACCTCTTCATTTCTAACCTTCTTTATCCACGGTATCCGCATCATTCGCCTGTAATGCCACATTTCCAACGCTTCTAACCTTTCCTTTTCTGCCGCGCCACCGTCCATGCTTCGCACCCGTACAGTGCCGTGCTCCAAACATACACCTTTAACAATCTTTTTCGAATTTCTTAATTAACGGTTCGCGAGCATAGAAGTGACTTCTTTTCATTGAAGGCGACTCGATCCTGCGCTATCCTTTGCTTTATATCCCTACTATTCCTTCCGTTCTGACTTATCTAACACCCTAGATATCTAAAATCAGCCACTTCTTCAAATTTTTCGTCTCCAATCTTTATATTCGCTCTTTCCCTACTTTTTCCTCCCTTGCAAGTAGTTTTGTTTTACTTTTATTTATTTTCATACAATACTTTTTTGTCAACACCTCTTCCATTTTATTTAATGCTACCATTTAATTATTGGGATTTGTGAAAGACATACCCAAGTAACAATTCTCATGTTAATTATCGATCTACTCTTTGTTTCCATCAGAAGCTGCCTACACCTCTTTTAATACGATTACGTTATTGTATCTGTAATTACTATGCAAATAGTTGTTAGCGAAACGTTTAGTAAAGAAGGTCAAGTTGGTCGTGAGCGCAAAGTCCTTCGTTTTTCTTAGAAACGTTTCCACATGTCAACTAAAGCAGCAAGTTACCTATCGAAGTTCATTTTGGTATCGTAAAAATCTTGTTATGCACGTTACGTCCATCGATTAAAATAATTTAAAATTAAAAAGAAGCAGTAAATGACATTGACAAAAGGACAACAGTTGCAAGAAACTCCATTGAAAAGGAATATTATGTGTTTGATGACCAAAAAGTAAAAACAAAAATTGTCTTCATATCTAAATAAATTATATAATACTAATAATTAGACTATAAATAAGTGCATATTAGCTCATTATTATAAATTAATGAGCTAATATGCAAATATTCATGCGAAGGTATGTTTGTAATGGAAATAGGCACAGCTATCTCGTCTGATGATACGAATTTCGGTAACTATCCGTCTACTAAAACGTCCTAGTCTGACCTGACTCAGTCAACCTCCTGATAATCCTTTGTCTAGCACCAAAACTTATTTAAATGTCAGAGGCCGTAAAAAGAGCAAAAAATTGCAACTTTTAGCGATCGTCCTGCATACTACCGACTTGTATTCTTAAATATGTTTGATAGCCCTCTAAAATTATATTTAATGATCCGTGAGTTCAACCAGAATTTAAGATTTAATTAGAAATATTAAATCAGTCGAGGCCATAAAAGTACTATGGAAACCGTTAAGTTGTCTGGCATTTCTCATAACTATTCAGTTCCAGACTTCACTGCTTCCTTACCGCCGAACTGTTCAGGCATCTTTTTTTTATACTTCTGTAACTTTTATGTCCCATTTATTTTAAACCGATAACATCAAGTGGGCATTCATTCACGACTATCGAACGCCAATAAATTAGCCGAAAAATTATGTAAGAAGTCATTCTTTTTCAAAAATCGTTTCGAATTTATCGTTTTCGGTAGAAGTTATTAGAGGAAGGTGTGTTTATTGACATAATTCATCAGTTCAAAGACTTTTAAGAATAAATATTAGAAAGGTTTGTCGAATTCCCATCTGGTCGAATGAATATTCATTATAATATTTAAAAAAAAAACCGTTAAACTTCTAATAGATTCTAAACCGAAAATGATATATTGCTTGCGAGCAAATAAAACAGATTTTACAATTTGCACGTCCTTCAGCAAACCCGACTTTTTTTCGACGATAGACGACGCGACGTAACGGTAATATTCATATGTGGCCACATGGAAACCAATGCCAGTATACAAACATTAAATTTTAAAGAGTCGCTTCTTATACCACATCATGACGTTATTTAAACAGCGGAATCGTGTAATTTTTGCAATGTTTGGAGAAGTAACGCAAAGATCGTCATTACATTTTGTTCTTACTTTTTAAAAATTCGTTATTGAATTCCATATTGCCAAGAAGTTGTCACCTCTATACTGCCTGGGGACAGGTCTATACATTTATAATTGAAATGGATGAATTTTTAATAATAAAATTAAAAAAAAAAACGAAATTTCGAACTGTTAACTTCATGCTTTTAATGTAAAAAACAATTTTGATATGTATGAAGGATAAGAAATAAAGAGTACTTTAGTTGCGAATAACTTTTGCAAAACAAATTGCGTAAAATTTGGAAATTTTGAAACATTTCTTTATTCAAGTTTTAACCGGAATTCTGGGCAGTCGCTAAAGAACTGTATTGAAAAGACAAGTGGAAAAACGAATGGCAACGGACAAGTGGATAAACGAATGGCAACGGACAAGTGGAAAAACGAATCGCAACAAAATTTTTACTTCAACTTTTACGGGCAGATTGTTAATGTACTTGTCCAATTTGAAAACCTGTCCGTAAAACTTGAAGTACAAATTTTGTTGCGATTCGTTTTTCCATTTATCCGTTGAAGTTTCATTTCTACTATATGTCCCAGCACACATTTCGTTTTTACAGATTTACTGCAAATTATGATTTGGTTTTTACACAGACCGCAAATAGAGGCAATGATGCCCAGTCACGTGGAGAGCAGAGGTAAGAAAACAACAGCTGAGCACAGCACACGCCGCCGGGACTGTAGCGGACTCCCCGCGGCTGCGCATTATATCCATCTGATACATCCGCTGCCGCTCTCACCACGCGATACACCGTCTACCCCCTCCATGCGACCGTAACGCCTTTTCGTGACAGAAAAAATCGTAATACCCCGTCGTCTATATAGAAGTTTCACTTCAAAAGTGAGCGTAATCAAAGTGTTATTTCTTACTGGAAAAATGGTAAATATTACACGCTGACAGATTTTGAAACAATAAACTCCGGGGAAATCCCGGAAATTACGGCCGCCTACCAGCCCTTACTGCAATGCGAAACGTATTCCCTCTAATGGTATGCACTAGTTTAGGCTAGGCTATGACGGGAACGGTCTCCTTGATTAACATGTGTGAATTACCGTGAAGGTAATGGTGGCTACCTATTCCTAATTAATATGTATGATGTGCAATGCACCAAGGTTTAAATTAGTGAGGAAAATGTTTCCTTGATGATTAAAAGGGCTTAGATTAGGTATGGGAGATCGTCATAATTAAAATAACATTGACAGTAGTACCATGCGTCCAAGTTTGGGCAAGCTCAAGTATTTGTTAAATAATGCGCTATCCAAGTTTAACTGAATTAGGTACAGAAAGGTAGGTTGACGCATGAGCTACATTAATACTAGAAACCTCCTGATTATAAAATTTGCATTCAAATGTATTCAATTCGTCCAACGTACGTAGCAGATCAGTACGTTCCTTTGTTTTTTTTTTCTTTCACGATCGACAAAACAATGGCTAATGATCATTTGCATCCCATAAAAGTTAAATTAGGTCATTTATCAACCGTTTTACTAATTGAGTTCTTAACGGTCAGCTGTTTCTAGTACTTACTGCTTTGTGGTACCATTAAAATGCAACAGTAGGACATGTAACGCAAAAAAAACAGAAGAAAGTTATCGAAGAATCCATACCGATGGATGAAGATGTATCGATTCCACTTACATGTACTGTAAGTATACATATACTGTATGTACACACAAACCTAACTTTTACAATACGTTGTAACGGGCAAGTGTGTTCGGTTCTAATTGATATAGACTGCACCGTTACCCGTTCCGTACAGTCCTCAGGATAACGTTTTAATGGTGATACCAATACCAATGCTTTCTTGTAATTAATTTTGCTTACCTATTTCATAATATACGATAAATACATGTACACCAACTACCCGCCTTGGCTTCTCAAAAGGCAGACAAAGATTCATAATCTTTATCGACCACCTTACAGCTTTCAACAAAAATGAAAAACAACGATACAGATATATTCTTACCAAATTTCAAGATTGTATTAAGGCCTTTAAGTGAACGAAAAAATCTTTTGGCAAGACTTATTGTTTTAGTTATCACGATTTAAAAGATATTTCTTGTGAAAATTACCTCAAACAACTTTCAAAACGTAGTCAAGATTACAGACTAAACAATTATTTACCTTGAAGATACTGTTGTTTACTACTTTTCTTTTTGCGTTATGGTTAATTGTCATTGAAGTTTTAGTGATTAATCATCTTGCATATAGCAAATACATTCACTGATACCTACAGTAAGCTAAAGAAATCAAAATAGTAAGTTAAATGGTTAAAAAGATAGATAAAGTTCCTTATGAGTATACGTATTGAAATGTACTCAAAATAACTGTTGTTTAAAATTATTGAAATGTATATTCGTCATCGTTTTTCGCCTGAATTTTCCTATGTAGAATTGGACATGATGTAGTAACCTGTTTTATACAATAAACGTATCGTTTTGGTCAATACTGTAATATGAATTTTGCCTTTGCTCATTCACATGATGGAAAATTGTTATAAATAGTTTTCCGGTCGCTTTTAAACTTAGACCAGATCATATTCAACAGTTGATATCTGTTTTGTCGTTGATGTTTTTTTTTTATACAAACTAAAATCAACGGAGTTTAACTACTAACGATTAGTTTCATATAAAGAATGAAATGAAGCTGCTTATGTATCGATCCACTAATTAATCAAATATTAACACTGAATGAATTTACAAATAAGAATTTACATAAACATCAACATCTACAATTTTATTCAAAAGTTCAAAAAAGTTAGAACTATCTCGTGCTTTTCTACGAGAGTTAACATTTTCTGCGGTATTTTCAGCGCCATATATTGACATACAATGACCCGAGAATTTCCCGAATTAAGCGAGAAATGCGTCAAAAGTAGGGCAACATATGATTCAGATTATGGACTCATTAGTTGATGCATATTATGGAATACATAAAAAATACATTTTCGCCAAGATCACTGGGAAATCCAAATTACAAGAATCCGGATTCCTAGAAGAACACTTTTAAGAATCATCAATTATTATTAATAGACGTCGCTCTAATAATTAAGCAATCGATACTAAAAAAATATTTGATTTGCTTAATAAAGATCGTATGCGACCCTGGTTACATTACAACAAGCAACCCATTCGTTAAAAGCTAATGAGTAATGAGTATTTGAAAGAAAAGAAAATGTGTTGACAAAACAGTAGCTGCTTATTATATCGGTGCTTCCCATGTTTGTTCGTTTTTGAACGTGGTGGTGTCGTTAACGCCAAGACCGGATATTTTTCCGATGTCGTGCGAAAAGATGGAACACTTCTCGCCCGACCGCTGTTACAAACAAGGTGCTGCTTCCATTCATTATTGGCCATATTATATAACGCTAAATCACGTAGTGGAATTTTAAGTCCGCCTGTTCCGTTATAGTTCACTGCAAAGTGCTAACCAGAAAACGAATGGCAACAAAGGTCGCAGAAATTGTGGGCTTATAGTTCACCCCAGCAGAACCGTAATCGAGGATTCCTGGCGGAAAGTGTTACTTGCATTTATAGAGTAGGATACCTAGTACATTTTCCCTATGTTCCTGTTATTTTAACAAACTAATATTATTTTTTAATTCTTTCAAGTACCTTGTACTGTTTAGTTCGCTAAAAAGGTAATTGATGCGTTGGAGAAAAAGGGTAAGTTTTGGAGTTTTCATAACTCTAACAACTATCGACACCATTTTCTTTAAAAGTGATGATAAGTTCTCATATATGACAGAAAATTTCAGAATTTAAGGCAATTATTGTAACGGTAAATAGCAAAATTTGAACTTAAAATTATAAAAAAAAAAGAACGTAAGTATCAAACAAAATAATTCGAAGTGGTCTGTATTCTGTCGAAACTGCCAGACGCGGATCGCGATTTCGATCTTTTTGGATCTCATCAGCGCGTCGCAGGCAGCTCCGACAGAACACAGACCAACCTTTACCTGCTGTCTTAACAGCGCGTTTTAGAAAATACCACAGATGCCTGCGACGCGCTGATGAGATCCAAAAAGATCGAAATCGCGATCCGCGTCTGGCAGTTTCGACAGAATACAGACCACTTCGAATTATTTTGTTATGTTATTATGGTAATGTGCCCATCACGTTGAGGTGAGCTACGCCGGGATTCGTTTCAGCAAGTAGATATCCATATTTTTAAATGGACCTTGCTGGAGCATACATAATCCTAAAATGTAGCATCGTACTACAGATGGCGCTCACCACGCCATTTGTGGTATTTTCTAAAACGTCAGATTAAATGAGCAAGGCCAAGACCAAGACCAGAAGTATTTAAACAACACCAAGATTAGAACAGATTTGCTCATCACTAATCTTCTTTTATTTTTTGGCATATTTCATTCTCATTTCTTGCACATTTAATTTTCAGTTTTTTATAATATTACCTATAGTAGCTAAAGTCTTGTTATTCCCAATGGTAAATTATTACGTTCAACTTCCTCTCGTTGTTTCCGCTTACTTTTGACTAATACTTGGACTTGACACCATATCGCTTTATCATTTATGGTCATACACCGCTACACAGAACTGGACGTGTTCAAACTTCAACGCGACAAGTAAAGCATTTCAACGTTACCAAACAAAAGCAAAATCTTTGCAGCGCATTTATCCGTTGGAATTAGGAATGAAGATGCACCATGCAACCATCAACTGATGTTGATTGATTTTATTGAAGATAAATCAGAAGCAAATAATTGCATACTTTACTTAGTCACAACGAAAGAAGAGCACCACGACCAAACTTAATATAACTAAGTCTATCTGAAACATATCCGCTGTAACCCTTTAAAATGAACATATGTGATGACTAAAAGTTAAAAAGTTATTTCCTTTCCTATATTACTAATATGTAAACGTGAGAGTTTGTGAACTCCTGCTGTCCTGATTCGGGTCTAAAGGTCGTCGTTGATTACAGTTGCTTCCTAACGTTTCACTAGCACGAGTGACGAGACTGTCCACATCCAACAGCGGAGATGTAAGGACCTAAAGAAGCTCGCCACCCGTGCTAGGGAAACGTTAGGAAGTAACTCCAACCGACGATGGTCTTTAGACCCGAATCAGGAGGGCATCAGTTCACCTACTGGCCGCAAAAGGCTTCGTTTCATCCAAACCCTTTTAATCGTCAAGGCGTAATCGAGTAACAAAGATACAAACTCTTACAAATCTTTTTACCCCCTATGTATATTTCCTTAGAAAACATTCCGAACGAATAATATTAAATAACAGTTGCAATTAGGCGTGCTAGGATTCGATTCCCTTTTGTATTTTTACTTCTACTATAGATGTAATTCCAAGTGATCGGAATTGCAGAAAAAATATGGTAAATTATATTGTTTGGTTGTTTTTTGTCACACGCCTTTCGTTTCACATTTTTCCCAATATTTCTCATGGCAGTTATCCAGACTTCCACAAATCCTAGTTTTTTCAAATAAGCTACCATTGCTAAGCTTATGAATAAATTGCAATAAGCGTATTCTATCTTGCATGCGATTCTCATTCAAAATGTCATTTTTGCCCCACCCTTCTCGTAGGTACGTGCATAATACGTATAATACAAGGATGTACATTATCGGATTCGTCGAAATATCCTGGCGCCTGTTGGTGCATGACGCCACTACTTTTATGCAAATAGGAAAATCGCGCTAAACGAACTGTACTTTAATCTTGTTATGAAGAACTGATGCGATGCAGATCCAGCTGTCCCTGTTGCCGTTTCAAGAATCTTAAAGGCCAGCTGGGTTCGCGTGAAGTATGCCACAAGTTCAATCGCTCTGTTTACGTTAACTCCTCTTACGTATTTGCAGTATACAGGTAAGTACTTTGGTACAAAATGGACATTTCTATGTGAATGTATTTCGCAGTAAAAGTTGAATTCCATGCGAAACTCGCTCTCCTTAGAACGCTTTTGCTATTTTCAGATAATAATTAAAATCGTTTAAAGTCACTAAATGACGAACTTCGAAAGAAAAACCACTATTTACTGATTCGTTGCCTAGATGTGATTGGTAATTTTATGCAAACGTCGAAACCTTTATACGTATATTTTAGCAGTAAAATTGTTTGCAAACGAACTTCTCATGGCTTTTTTGGTCAATGACACATTGAGGGTTTCGTTTAAAATATTATCCATCCGTTTAAAACAACTTTTAACTTATGATATAAACTTACAATTACTAGGGCATAAAATGAGTACGTACATTTGTTTTTAACCGAAAGAATGTTTACCATGTTTATCATATCATACTGTTTTCTAGAAATACGCGAAAAGAATAATAAAAATTGCGATGTACGGTAAAATGTAAGTCCATTAAACTTGCAGTTATCAGGGCTTGAAGTCTAAAACTGACTACCACGCTTATTGCCTTGGAAAATACATGATTAATATGAATACATATGTCTACAAGTTTGCGCATAACTTAACGCTTATCATCACAAGGTTGTTCACCTTCTTAGTACAAGCGATATCTACCTTTGCTTCGTAAAATTGAAAAGGCCGTTACGCAGTTAAAAAAAAAAGACGGAAAGATAAGCCTACAGTTTATGAATAAATCCTGCAGCTTTCCTTTTTTCGTATTTCTAAAAACCTAACTACTCAAACCCAAAAAACATTCCCGTCAACTGCAAAGCATGATTTTTCACTCCTGCCCGATTGCAACATTAACATTTCCTATAGGGAGGCACCGGAAAGTGATTTTAGGGATAATCACGTACCCGGCATTAGCTGTGCCGAGTTCCCGGCAAAACCGGTTAATAGTTGATTTATTCGTTCTATGCTCGCGAACGGTTAATTTAGAAATTCGAAAAAGGTTGTTAAAGGTGTATGTTTGGAGCACGGCGTTGTACGGATGCGAAACATGGACAGTGGGAGCGGCGGAAAAGAAAAGGTTAGAAGCGCTCGAAATGTGGTGTTATAGGCGGATGATGAGGATATCGTGGGTAGAAAAGGTTA
>NW_020438873.1:730373-750510 GCF_000699045.2 Agrilus planipennis | reverse complement strand
ATCAAATAATTTAGTTTAGTAACCAATAAATAATACAAACTCGGAGAAACTACCTATCCCAATACAATTTACCAATTTTCATTAGGTAGATTTCTTGTTATGGGTACTTATTGAATTATTTTATCTGGTGTTAGTTTTTTCCTTTTTCTCTGGTAGAATTACCTGCCGGTTACCGGTGTCATTTACCGAAAAATATCTTAAAAAAAATTCCAGATCGGCCTGTTACCGGATCTAAACCGGGTTTTCGTACCCGTAAAATAGGTAGCTTTTGCAAATTTTTGTGACATTATTCCGTATGGGTACATTCCCGAAAATCGAAAATATAATTGAAAATTATTATCAACCTGTCTTCTCTAAAATTTTCATGTAAATATTTTTGAATTTTTAGTACCGTCTACTTTTGGAAATAATATCGGTCAATTTGTCGTACTTTATTACAGTGACGCATTTTTAGTTTCTACATCAAATAGTTTCTAATGATAATGCAGACAAGCACATGAACGGACACAGCGAAAGTTACTTGAAATAGTTCCGTACTTTTTTTTGTTTTTGAGATAAAATATACGCTAAAAACTACGAAACATTGCGGACGTAGTATCCTTTCTAAAAATATTTTTCGACCTCAAAAATTAACTTAAGAGCAATTTGGAAGGATATTATGTAAAATATAAGTTTCGTTCGTTTTCGGAAATTAAGCTTTTGTGAAATAGGCATACACAATCACATTTCCGACTTCCAACTAATGAAAGCGAAACAGTTGGAAAATTTAATTACTACTGTACCCCATTTTTTTTTTTTAATTTCCTACCAGTAATGTAATATTTCCCCGCAAGGTTCCATTGTTCATTACAATTACCTCTTAAAATCAATTAAAATCTAACGCTGCGTTAACAAATAAACAAACAAAAAGTATTATGTGTGTAACTGTGTCTGGCAATTGTGTTAACGATTGAATTATTCCTTGGTTCTCATTGTTCAAACGAGTAACTGTACCGGAATCATAGGTAGATCACGGTGAAGCATTTTCTTTCCAGTTTGCAACATTGAAATTGCCAATGTACGTACAGAGAGTTACTTATCTGTTTCCGCAAACGGAAGTTACATTAACCAAATTAGACTTTAATTTATAGCTGCTAAGCCGAATCTTTTGTATCTGACTACTTTTACGATTTTTTAATAGAATAAGAAAGTACAAAAGGATGTATGCCATTAGTTTATATATAGTTCCACCTCATTGTTTTACTGCCGTTCACCTTTCAAGTTAATTAATAAATAAAAGTATGCAGTGTCAGACAATATCAGGACGCTTAAGATTAAAAAATTTCGAAGGATTATGTGAAAGATTCGGGACCATGAAAAGTAAAATAAACGAAAATTGTTTATCGCTGAGTAATAATCACCATTTTTTTTTGTTGTGAGAATACATGTAATTGCCTATTGCGTGTACTTGGTAAAATTTTACACAATTAATTGCATTAAACAATTTACCGAATACGTGAAGTAGGAAATCATGCAAATTAAACAGAAGGGTTTTTAATTAGTTGTTTATAAGGATTCGGAAGGTTCTGGTCAAGGATGCAATTGTACTAAAATATGCGTGTTGTCTTTTCCAACCGCAATCTAACCTACCCCAACTTTAATAACAGAAGGATATATATATCTTTTTTTTGTTTCCGCCTTGGAGACTTCAAACCAGAGAAGAGAGACTAGTATAGAAGTCCAATGCTGGGTTAATAATCCGGACTTCGTTTCGGATAACATGTCGGTAAATCTCGAAGCTTCTGTCATCCGACCGGTAGTTGTCGCTTCGGAAAATCAACCGTTTTTTTTTTTTTTTCTTTACAAACTTGGCTTACAACAGCAAAGTAAAAAGACTTATGCGTTCTATGATCCCACCACTTCTACTATTTACCCCTGCCATTACTGCGTTCACTCTTTGCTCCGACTCAATACAGCGTTGAGGCGCTCATTTTCATAGCAACGCCATCTCCTGGTTCTATTTAGAATTTCTTACTCACGTTTTAGTCCTCCATTTGAATTGGACTTCTATACTAGTCTCTCTTCTCTGCTTCAAACGACTTTAATACATTTTGTAAATAACTTTTTGTCTTAATAATGAGGGTCACCTCGCAAATAGACTGACAGTTCCCTGGCATCATTTAGATAAGAAGAAAACTTTATGCAAACTATTGCGTACATTATTATTCTTTCGACAACAGTTGAATAGTTTGTTTTAGAACAATGGTGAACTTACACGTTTACAGTTGTTAATGTAATAATTATCTCGTACGCAAAAACACGAACAAAATCTAGCGCAGATTTTACCGTGATGTAACCATGTAACTTTGTTATTGTATAACCGGTAATACGAATCGTCCTTGTCGCTAATTACTTGTGTTAACTATGTATCTTCAAGATGTGAACTATTTTTCTAACATGAGTACGGTTACGTATTACATCTGACATTTGCACCTTGTCAAAAAATAAAAACAATTGCCTGAGTAGATACGTACATATAGGAAGACATGTAGTACCCACTTCGAAAGCTGTTAAAGAAGCATTATCATGTACTTTCATAAAAGTTTTAAAATAATATACCTATAATAGATATATTAGATATTGCGAATAGGTATTAGTTTTAGCAACAGTTGATTTCATCTTTTGGAATCAAATGATACATGAAGTTTTTCATAATTATTACAAAGAGCGTAACTTTTCATATTAAAGTAAATTAAGAAATATAAGAAATAGAAGAAGAAAAGATGATATAAGAAGGGAGATTTGGAACAAGGTTTTAGAAATCGGAACTAAAAATAGGTATTAGAAGGGAATTAAAATTAAATCTGAAGCAGTTAAACGAGTGGGAATGAATGGAAATGTGAGTTGAAACGTGGTGGTAAGGGTTTAGATATAGTGAAATGATAACAAGGAAGGATCTGAGAAAGTTAAGATACGTAAGAACGCATAAAAGCTTGGATGTGGGAGCAATGACATGGGGATTGTGAACCAGGGTATTTGAAAGGAAAAGAGAGATGGATGTAATGGCAAGATTTAGAATGGAAGATTAATTAGAGGAGGGATGAAGGAAGATGAAAGAGTATGTAGCATAATATGTGAAACGGGAGAGGAAACTTTGTAGTGAGATGATAAATGAGAGTGAGAATGGGCTAATAAAGAAAAGGGTTGGATATTAAAGAGGGATAAGTAATTGTTAATTTTTATTTAATATTTTTTTATAGTGGATATACAATATATAGGGTGAAAAGTTTCTGTTACACCCTGTATATGTGTGAGAAAAGATGTATCTTTTATTTTTTGCTTTACTTCAGTTAATGTATTCAGACAATTTTTGGTTATTTGTAAGGAGTAAAATATACATAAATTTCCTGTAGAAGAAGGGTCGTGTTATAATTTTTATATACCAGATCTTCATCAAGTAAAGGTGAAGTCAATCAATGATTACTTTTTGAATAGTTAGTTCGATGACATAAACGTAGACTCGTAATGATTGTACACCTGTATGTCTGTATATTTTTACATAGTTGACTTAGATTCTATATTAATCCAGAAGTTTATGGAAATGTATTCAATTAATGAACTAAATTACGGAAATATTAGATGAAAAACAGGATATTAATTAATTGCACTGAGTGCAACTGTGTAAAATGAAAATATATAAGTAAACATACCACATTCTTGGAGAAACATTGCAGAACTTCCTTGACGGCAACTGAAAATAAAAAATTAACCAATTAATGACGACGTTGTCATTATTGCAAAGGCAGAGAAATTGCTAAATTGTTCTTGCAAACTCCTCCTATTTAAATTACCACAGTAATTGGAAGGAATTAACTTACCTAATTAATTGATTAAATAAACTCAAAACGGTGCTCCTAAAAACGTATTATCGTTCGAATCGAATAGTTACGAAATCTCTAACTCAAACAGTTCAATCACTAAAAAATTAACAACAAAATATGTCTTTATCAGTTCTATAGTTAATAATTTGACTAAATATTTTTTCACTAATAAGTTTCGAATAGTCTAATTAATCACTAGGACACTTAAAAAGCTAAAATTATTGAAATTAATATCTAATCCCTTTAAAGAAGTGTAACACAACCACGTTTAACCGAATTCTCCGACGTAATGACCATAGGTGGTGGTATTGGCTATTACACATCTCCACGAGAATAATTTATACCAGCAGTCATGAAAATTTGGGTTGTTATCGTCCAAGTGATATTAAAAACCAGTAAATCTGACCAAACTGGATCAATATAAAACACTTTTGAAAGTTCAAGTTGCTATTTTCTGCATTTTTCATTAGTATTTTTTACACAAATGTTTGAGTTTTAAATTTTAAATCTGCTGTATGGTTTGGGTTGCATTCACATTTTGAAGGTTACTGATAATTCTCTTATTCTTCATAGATATCCTTATTCTTTATAAAAATGGAGGTTAGAATCGTTTTAAAGCAGATATTAATGATTATAAATGCATTTGTATATGAAATATAAAAATGAATGAGGATATTTTAGAAAATGACATGCGTACAGAAAATATTTGTATATTAGTTGTTACCTGCATATTCAATATCTTAATTTAAATTCGATTTGAATGCATAAAGAATGACTAAAAAGAGTAGGCACTAATTACTTACTCATTTATTACTAATTATATGGTTAATTAAATAAAACTACTTAATTTTGGATGATAAAAAGCATCTTCTTTTTAGTTATTTATTATTAACCTACTAAGTTTAAATTTCAAATCGATTATTGTTTGCAGTTATGAATAAAAAGAATAATTAAAATAGATAGGTAATTAATTCATTGAACTCCATGGATAACGGATTATTCAGATTAATGTTTATTAGTGAAGAATGGCGAATGCATCGGCCTTGAACTAGAACGTTGATGTTATCTATCAAAGCCTTCTCCATTGTACCATCTCGATAGTCATTAGGAAATTCTTGTTAATTAAACTATGTATTTCAAACAGTTTAGGTAAATTCTTTTTCGTAAGAAGACTCAAGTATTTTTCTGTGATTAAAAAACACGAGTTAAATAAAAACAAGGTGAAATTTAAAAAAATGATAACAATGCAGTTAAGTACCTATATATATGTATAGGTATAACAGTTATAATTTCCATCAAATTTTTAATTTAGCTTAACAATTGCTTCAGCAAACTTTGGCAGGAGAATAACATAGTAATTAGTAAGTCACATTTTCCAAACATGACATTTTCCAAAAGTTGTAGTTGTACTTTACATTCTTCATTAAATTCTCTCCATTTTCTTCATATACCTAAATAAATAAATGCAGTTTAAAGCCATTGAGGGCTGTTACCCTTTGTTCAAAAAATTTTCTAGTTTAGGATAGTTTTCAGAAAAGCAGGTGGTAGTTTCAAATAGACGTCGTTGAAAAACTATACTCACCAAATTAGGCATTTGCNCCGGCATGTTAGGTACACGGGGTAGTCGGGTAGAATTGTAAACAAATTGTAAAGTGTCCTATTATGTTCGTCACGTACAGTTTATTACAGTTTTATTGGTATTAATAGCCAAAATTCCCCTCGGCTGCATTCTTGTAGGTCCAATGACCGCCTACCTGGGGGTAGGATAATATTATGTTTTTACATTATTGTTAGATATAGTAGGTTCATAGATTTTATAAAATTTTAAAGGAGTGCTTTTATAGACTCGCTGGAGAAAACATCGTCTCCATAAGGCAATCACGATTATCATAATTCATTCCTATTGATCATCATTTTTAATTAATCGGTATTTGTAGTTTTAAAGTTAGTTTAAAGTGGATTAAATTTAAGTTAAGTCATTGGGGTGTTTCTATTACCGATCATCGATTGTAACGCACTTAAAATACGGGCTTCGTCGACTGTTGGATGTGCCATTGTTCAATTATTACACTTATGCACTAGAATGTTTGTACATGTAAAATCCTCACTAGAAACGTCGGAGGTCACCACTTTAATTATTCGTTTTCTAAGTCCTCCTCAAAACCTTCTATAACAAAGTGACCCAAACAAACTTACAAAATATTAATTAATTAATACTACACTTTTTCTACTTTGAAAACTATGTATAGATAATATGTTTGCTATCTATATAGATACCAAATGCAATAACAGAATGGCATTGACTGTTATTAGAAGAAAAGGCCCAATGTTTACGAATTTAATGTCAGATTCTAATTTCGCCTTGATGATGTTTTTATAGTTTATTTAGTGGAGACACAGTACAATAGGGTAATTAGCGGTTCCATGGTTAGCAGAAGAGCGCATGTACACATTAAACCGTTATCAGACCATCGCATTTCTGAGGAATCATTTTTAGAGGAACTTAATAAGCGGTTCGGTGAAGAGCAAAAAATTTGCTGACTAAGGTTACCACTTAAAGACAGTACACTAACGGTAGGATAACCACCGGCGAATTGCGTATGCTGCATCCAAGGCATATTTCCCCAATTTTCTACAACCTTGCTGACGTAACGAACCGTGTACAAACCCAGAAATGAATGTCGCTTATTATATAAATAAAAGGAAGTTGGCTTTTACTAGCAGACAATTAAATTAAAATGTATTGTTGGTAATTACACCTGGTGAGAATTGGGCCAGTGTATCAACAGTAACACAATAACAATACAAGAGCGTTCGAATTTTAAGAACAAAAGAAGAGAATAAAATTTTCTGAAATTTGCGTAACAAATTTTGTAAATTAATTTAGCAATTCAATTTAGCATACATGTTTCTTTATTTCATTTCGATATGGTTTTATATAAGCACAAATGTTGTTTAAATTATAGAATAAACTGCAGAAAATGAAGCGATTTTTTCGCACTTCTATTAATGATTTTTGAGTAAAATATGAACATCACCTTAAGTCAGAATTTGTGTGAAACTCGATCTTTTCAAAACTTGAACAACAAAGTTGTGCTTTACAATATATTAATGCTTGGTTCTCAGTAGGCAATTTCTTATTAAACTGCAACAGGAAAAAATAGTTTTATTGTACACGGAGAAAACTAAACTATTATTACAACGCAAGAATTACAATTTTCGATTATAAATGACTGAATATACCGTAAAAATCGTAGAATTTATTAGGTAACTTATAATAATCTCAATTTTGGCATGTTTTTTATTATAAAATTACTTCAAGTTTCTTAATTGTTACAATTTAATTTGTAATATCAACTAGAATACTTAGTAAATTTATTTCTGTTAGGATTTTATTTTTACAAATACGGGTCGAAATTGTAATTTTTATTATTTTTGGTTGTATTGTAAATATCGCTTTAATATTTAGGTAAATTTTCCTTTTTCATTTTCTCCGTAAAGACAGTTTTAATCTTGGCATTTCGCAAGACTAAGACCAAGACTGCAAGACCAAACCCAATTTTGCGCATCACTACCCTTGACCAGTCTCATTATCTTAATTCTTTCAACCCTTGAATTTCCCAAAAACAAACTTAACACAAACGTGCTTTGTTAAATATCATTAAAAGTAAAGCATAGTCAGTCCCCCCGCTTTGTACATTAAAAATTGCCGTTTAAACGAAGCTAATGGCTTTGCTCGCCTAAAGGGTCCCGGTAGGTAGAGTCACAAACGAAAACGCGAGCGTCGGAGAGATTGTCGCGACACCGACGGACGCCTTCAAACAGAAATGACGACGGCGACGATGGGCGCCGCAGAGATACACACAGAAGACATGTTCTTTAGATTTGCATGCGCCCGATGCCGCCCCCGGCCTTTGTACTCGTTACCGTATTCGCCCCAATTAAGCGAGCCCTTTGAGTAAGTGACGAACAGAAATTATTACTCCAACCCTAATGGCCCGGTCTGCCGANACAGGCAACTCCGGCATGTATAGTGTAAAATTTAAATTCATAGTGTACAAATAATGCCATTAAACCAATTCCTTAACCCCTATCCCGGTACGTTTGTGTGTTTGAAGAAGTTTCACTTCAGTAGCGTGTTGTATGATTACACTTTGTATTTTTTTTTTGTTTGGTCTTAAATTCAGAGGTTTCCAAATAGTCACCTGCTGGGGGATACCCCAATCCACTAGAAAAATGTTATCGTTATTGTATTTTGGACACGATGATCAACAAAGAAAAAGTTCGTAATGTTATGAACCCTGAGGAAAATGGTTTTTTTAAAATCTTTCCAATTTATTTTCTAGGAGTGTGTAGAGACAGCGTAGTGAACGACATTTGTAGAAATTTGATACTCATTGTGAAAACAAATAATGTCCGACAAGGTCCTTTTCTACTAAGGATATCGACTTATCAAACTAAAGTAAGATGTAAAGCAAAATGTGTTCTCGGTCAGTAATCTGATTTTGAATTCATCTCGCTGAGTAGCATGGCCTAGAGCCCTAAAGACTTAGACCATTGCTTAACTTTCTGGATTCTGGGTCCTTCTGACCTGGTCAACGTTAGTTTATGATATGATATGAGCAGTAATCATATTCCATAATCATTCATGTCTCTTCTTCCTTTATTTCGTCCGTTTCATCTTTCTCACCCCAGCTACCATCCACCTACTTCCACGATTCCTAAAAATGACCTTGGCCCTACCCTCCGACATAGTCCAGAGCAACCAACAGTAGTAGCTCATGCGAATTAAACACCAAAAAATAAGAACTGATCTGTAACATATAAACCACTTAGATATAGTTCAGACGTTCAAAATTGGCACAGTCTGCAATAAAACTGATGCATTTACTTTGTTCTTTCAAATTACTAATTAGATTAGGGCGGTTGCTGACACAATGCGTACTTTTACTCACGACAGACGTTGTAAGGAATATCGTAAGCATAGAAAAGAGATGTCAGGTGGGAATTGCAGCGGACACAAATAAAGAAAAAGGAATAACATTACACCAATTGAAGTGTAACAGAAAGAGACACAGACAAGTAGAATTTGATATATGACGTTCATTATCCCAAAGTTTATTTTTGAATTTATTTTCCATTATTTTTAGGCACTGTAAGAGCGTTACAATCAAAATTGAAGAGTTCCTGATTCCCTACTTTTCTCCAACCTATTTAAATAAACGTTGTAGAAAGAAAGAAACGCGATGTGTAGGTATTCAATTTCCGAAAAGGTTTCGGTTAAAAATAAAGCTTTCTATATTGCAGAAAATTGCTTGCGATTAGTTAGAAGGAAACCAGAGAACAATATAGCATTGCCAAACGAACGGTTGAGCATTTGTATTGCCGAGAATAAACCCAGTCCGGGGTTAATTCCTTGCAAGATTTTCGGATATGTCAGCTGGTCGTTGTTGGGGAGTTCATTACTATGGCAAAGTGGCCGTGTAAGAAGCTAATGTTTGTTTTAAATAACCTCATACATTACATTTTTATTTCGCCGTTTCGCGAGAAAATGAATTCCACGGGCGAAGGGCAAGTGTGCATGTGATGTGAGTGAGTGTATATATATATGTGTGTGTGTGTGTGTGTGTGTGTGTGTGTGTGTTCGTTAAAAATCACTTCAGTATTTACTGTAAACTACATATATAATATTGTTCCCTGTACGTATGGTTCTAGCGTATGCAGATTTGTAATGATGTCTGCTCCGAGAATCAGAACTTTTGGGATTAGGTGACTATTAATACGTCTAATTAAAGTATAGATCTGTGCCTATGAGGAAAGGTTGGGGAGGCCATAAGAGAGAGATATAAGTAACGAAACATGGAGAAAAAAGATAACAGAAATAGGAGCATAAAGTAAATATGAAAGAGATAGGATGTTAGCGTTGAAGATTTTAAAAATGAAGCAGGAGCAGGTGCGGGAGTGGTTCAGGGAATGAACAAAGTTAGGAGAATTGATGGGAAATAGACGGAGAGAAATAATAAGAGGGAAGGATTTAGTAAAAATAGAGAGGTCTAGATATGTGGTAGGTGTACAGACAATAATATGGAGAGACTAGAATGCGGACAGGGTGCAAAAATATTTAAAAGATGGAAAGGAAATAAGTGTAATGGCGCTGAGAATGAGTGTAAAGGATGTAGATATTGAAAAAAAATGAAGAACGACGATATAGGATACACATATGTGAAAATGAGGAAATGAGCTTGAAGCATATGCTAAGAGGATGCGAGAATGGTGGAAATGAGAAGAAGATTCTGATAAGGAACTGATAAGATGACTGGATCAAGGGACAGGATACTCTACTTTAATCAGAAACTGATCAGATAAACCGGATCAAGGGAGAGGATCAGTTCAGTTCCGGATCAGGATCAAGATCAAGGTATGGAATACTATATTCTGATGTTAAACTGATCATATGGCCGTATTACGGAAAAGCTGATCCGGATCTGATCATAATCCGTGTACCCTGCTTAAGTTAGATTATATGCGAAAGGATTTCGTGATTGGTTTATGTTTATATTCACATTAATTTCCATCATATCTTGCTCGGAAAACCCTGCAAATCAGGATCCCTCACTCAAAATCACTAAATTGTAGATGATTAAATAATTAGTCATTTTAACTTAGTAAAGAGGTACGAAACCGTGTGTTTAATTTGAAAGATTTACAGAGATTTAATGCCGACTTGTATATGCTGGAAATCAAACAAACACACGTCTTTCGTAATTAACCTGTCTATATTTATATTGTGCAGATAAGTAGTCACCATTAATTTTCGATTGCTGACCATGCTGGTAAGCAACAGCTGCTGCCGCGCCGTAACGATCCAATGATAATGATTAAAGCTACGAAGCAGATAAAAATGTATGTGTTTATGAGGAGAACGTTTCGTACGTTTTTGATTTAAGTCCTTAACCCACAAATACAAAAGTAGTTGATAAATAAAACGGCATGTGTCAGTAATCGATGATCGAACTCTTACCTACGACTGTGTACGCCAGTAAATTAAAAATATTACACAATAATCGTCATCATTACGATGGTAAACGTTAGTAAAGATTTGTTAAGAACAACACACGACTGTCAAAATTTTTTGCTTTCTGTTTAATTAGTTTATAAAGAGGTCTTGGTAATTAGCGAATCAGTCAGTCGTATTTGCACTTCCTTGACAACGAATAGTAAATAAATGCAACGCTTTTAAAAGAGCGTGCCCTTCCTCTGATAAAAATTATTATTCATAGTTTAATAGGTACATTTTATTTAGTCATTTAAACGTAGCAAAGGAACCGAAATAATTCCTAATTTGATTTTCATATGTTCGTGAGTGGTTCTGTTGCCAAAAAGAAGTGTCCAGTCAGAAAGTCACCATTTGATCTTCTGTGCCGTCTTGGAGTGATCCAACATTTTTTTCGAGGATGTAAGAGGATAAAATTGCATCTGTAGCCTCTGTGGGCGATATGTTTCAGTGTTGGAAAACTTTTTGATACCAAGATTGACAAAGCAAAGAGTGTAGAAAAAGCAAACGTCGATTGCAATGCTTTTCCTTATGTACTGCTGTACCACATTTTTTAATGAATAACCTCTTAATGGTTTTAAGAAATTTAATTCATTAGCATAAAAAACGGAATATTTACAAAATAAGTACAATGTAAAACTATCGTGAAACTAACTAACAAATAAACTAAACTAATTGAACGAAGAAATATATACAATGAAAATATTGAATGAAAAAATGTATAAGGACTTGATTGGGTTGAAATGTGATGAATGATTTGAGCTGACTGACTGCCTTTTTGCTAAAAACTTTTTAAAAAAAACTTTTGGGTGTTTCATTCCCTCCAGCCAGTAATGCTGGTGGGCGGGCAGTCCCTCCGGGCTATGCCGGAAGATAGGGCGGAAGGCCCTCTTCAGCCTGCTTTCAGGAATCGTGGGAATGGGTGGGTGGTGGTTCGGGTGAGAAAGATGAGACGGACGAAATGAAGACAGAAGAGAGTGAAAGATTATCTGTGGAATATTACTGCCTCAGCATTTGCCTAAGTGATCCAAGGAAACCACAGAAAAACTTGGACCAAGGCAGACGGACCCGGAATCGAACCGGCATCGTCCCGAATGCTAAGCAATGGTCTAAACCTCTAGGCCATGCCGCTCGGCCTTTTTGCCTGAATTAACTGATTATATAAATGTGGAAGTAAATAGCTAGAAAGTAGATACATAATTCACTGATGAATATATAATGTATTTGTAACATAATAGATATAGCGAGCGAGACGACTGAAACTACCTTAATTTGGGAAAGCCAGATGAGGGTTGCGAATTGAATTGTAAAATGACCCAAATGGTCGAACATGACTATGAATAACTTAGAATTAAAAGTGACAAATTTGCAAACTAAAATAAAATTTTATATCTAGCTATACTTGTTGTAAAAGTCTTTGATAAAACCGAACAAAGAGTTTACATAATATTTGACTCCAACACTATAGTTTAATAGAAGTTATGCGTTTTTATACTGAAAAACTTTGCCACAGGGTTTGTCATGCAGTGAGCTGGACGCCCTTCAATATTAATAGGTTTGGATGAACGATCCTGGTTTGAGTATAAGATGAATCACCGAAGACCTCAACATATGCAGTAACAACTGTTTACAAAATTATTTCTGAAAATTTGAATAATCGAAAGGTTTGTACGAAATTGGTGCCAAACAAAAGCAACTGCAAGTTTCCTGTGAGATGTGGAATAGTTGGAAAGTAAGCCAGATTATTTAGATAACAAGCGATGGATCATGGTTCATGGGTAATATTATGGTCAAAGTTCGGAGTGCTACATATATCATACTCCACGCGCTTCTAAACACGCGAGAATGCTCATTGTCTTATTTAACAAGCATGGGGTGGTCCATACCAAATTTTTACTTTCGGAACGAACTACCAACGCCATTTTCTTCAAAGAAGCCTTACGCGCCTGCACAGAGTAATCAAACGAAAACGGTCGGAGATTGCAGGTCGCTGGAAGTTCCACCATGACAATCGACGCACCAACCCACACGGCCTTCGTTGGACCACCTGCCTGGCCTGGATATTAGGGGTTGCATCCTTGCCCCAGTCACCTTGCAACCCCGATGGCAGTCCGGCAGACTTTTTCCTCTTTCCAAAGCTGAAGATAAAGATTACTGCTTCGAAGATGTTAAAGCTATTCAGCGAGGTGTCACATCGGAGTCCCTGAACGATATTACGTCAGCTGACTTCCAGGAAGTCTTTGCAGCTAAGGAATGAACGCTCAAGGAGACTATTTTGAAGAATTTTATCCTTTAATTATTGCCAGACTCAGTCTTATTACTTTAAGGACAAACTTTGTATAATATTTTTTGTAAGTTTGGGGTTTCCTAATGGACGGTGTTGCTCATTTCCATACGTATCTGGCGTAACTGTTCCGCGAGCATGTGCGCAATTGATGTTGGAGTATTACTTACTGCGGCTGATGTTGCTGTTGCTGCGGCGATTGTAGGTTTTCCTAGTGTTAGGTATACGGGGTAGTCGGGTAAATTATAAAGAGTGTGCTATTGTGTTTGTCACGTACAATCACAATTCTATTATTGTTAATAGCCAAAATTCCCCTCGGCTGCATTCTTGTAGGTCCAATGACCGCCTACCTGGGGGTAGGATAATATTATGTTTTTACATTATTGTTAGATATAGTAGGTTCATAGATTTTATAAAATTTTAAAGGAGTGCTTTTATAGACTCGCTGGAGAAAACATCGTCTCCATAAGGCAATCACGATTATCATAATTCATTCCTATTGATCATCATTTTTAATTAATCGGTATTTGTAGTTTTAAAGTTAGTTTAAAGTGGATTAAATTTAAGTTAAGTCATTGGGGTGTTTCTATTACCGATCATCGATTGTAACGCACTTAAAATACGGGCTTCGTCGACTGTTGGATGTGCCATTGTTCAATTATTACACTTATGCACTAGAATGTTTGTACATGTAAAATCCTCACTAGAAACGTCGGAGGTCACCACTTTAATTATTCGTTTTCTAAGTCCTCCTCAAAACCTTCTATAACAAAGTGACCCAAACAAACTTACAAAATATTAATTAATTAATACTACACTTTTTCTACTTTGAAAACTATGTATAGATAATATGTTTGCTATCTATATAGATACCAAATGCAATAACAGAATGGCATTGACTGTTATTAGAAGAAAAGGCCCAATGTTTACGAATTTAATGTCAGATTCTAATTTCGCCTTGATGATGTTTTTATAGTTTATTTAGTGGAGACACAGTACAATAGGGTAATTAGCGGTTCCATGGTTAGCAGAAGAGCGCATGTACACATTAAACCGTTATCAGACCATCGCATTTCTGAGGAATCATTTTTAGAGGAACTTAATAAGCGGTTCGGTGAAGAGCAAAAAATTTGCTGACTAAGGTTACCACTTAAAGACAGTACACTAACGGTAGGATAACCACCGGCGAATTGCGTATGCTGCATCCAAGGCATATTTCCCCAATTTTCTACAACCTTGCTGACGTAACGAACCGTGTACAAACCCAGAAATGAATGTCGCTTATTATATAAATAAAAGGAAGTTGGCTTTTACTACGCAATTTGCAACTCATTTAACACGTTTATCCAAAATTAAGTACCTACACAAACAACAATAGAAATGTAATATTTTTATTTAACTATTTGTCCAGAAAGAATTTTTTATACTTAATTTTATGCACCTTTAATTGAGCAGAATCCCTTTGTGTTTTGGACAAATTTTTCTACTCACACGTTGTATCCAATGTAGATATGTATGTAGACGAATACGTCCAGTGGTTAGAAGAGATTAGAAATGAGGAAGTGAAAACAAAGAAATTTAGTAAGAAATATGAGAAATACGATGGTGTTACCATTTTGAAACATGCTAGAAGCAGAAACAGGAGTAAAGAAGGGAAGANGGTATTTGTAGTTTTAAAGTTAGTTTATAGTGGATTAAATTTAAGTTAAATTAAATATAGTTATTTCTACAATCACTACAACTACGTGTCTTATTTCATGTAGTACATAGTACACCCCGTTGACAATAGTTTATATAAAAAACTTAATCAACGATAAAACACCTAGGGATAGATTCAACACCTTATCCGCTAAATCGGCCACGTCCTCCAAAGAAGAGTTGTTTTGTGCTGCAAGTATTGGCTGGATACTGGTCGGAAGTCGGTTGAACCATATTGCTCGAATAATGTTGTCAGGAACCGCTGAACCTACGAGGCGTTTAAGGTGCCGGAAAAACTGGGACGGCTTGCGATCTCCCAATTCTTCATTTTCGAGGAAACGGCGAGTCTTCTCTTCTTGGGAAGCACTGAGTCGTTTTATTAGTTCCGTTTTCAGCAATGTATAGGAACCACCACTAAATCACGCACTTCCGATGCTATGCGCGATTCGAGACTTTGAGCTATGATCTCGAATTTTTTTATGTTTGAATTGATACCGGCACTCGCGAAAGCCAACTCCACTTGTGAAAATCATAGTTCCGGATCGGTGTAATTAAACTGTGGTAAAGTCATTGGGGTGTTTCTATTACCGATCATCGATTGTAACGCACTTAAAATACGGGCTTCGTCGACTGTTGGATGTGCCATTGTTCAATTATTACACTTATGCACTAGAATGTTTGTACATGTAAAATCCTCACTAGAAACGTCGGAGGTCACCACTTTAATTATTCGTTTTCTAAGTCCTCCTCAAAACCTTCTATAACAAAGTGACCCAAACAAACTTACAAAATATTAATTAATTAATACTACACTTTTTCTACTTTGAAAACTATGTATAGATAATATGTTTGCTATCTATATAGATACCAAATGCAATAACAGAATGGCATTGACTGTTATTAGAAGAAAAGGCCCAATGTTTACGAATTTAATGTCAGATTCTAATTTCGCCTTGATGATGTTTTTATAGTTTATTTAGTGGAGACACAGTACAATAGGGTAATTAGCGGTTCCATGGTTAGCAGAAGAGCGCATGTACACATTAAACCGTTATCAGACCATCGCATTTCTGAGGAATCATTTTTAGAGGAACTTAATAAGCGGTTCGGTGAAGAGCAAAAAATTTGCTGACTAAGGTTACCACTTAAAGACAGTACACTAACGGTAGGATAACCACCGGCGAATTGCGTATGCTGCATCCAAGGCATATTTCCCCAATTTTCTACAACCTTGCTGACGTAACGAACCGTGTACAAACCCAGAAATGAATGTCGCTTATTATATAAATAAAAGGAAGTTGGCTTTTACTACGCAATTTGCAACTCATTTAACACGTTTATCCAAAATTAAGTACCTACACAAACAACAATAGAAATGTAATATTTTTATTTAACTATTTGTCCAGAAAGAATTTTTTATACTTAATTTTATGCACCTTTAATTGAGCAGAATCCCTTTGTGTTTTGGACAAATTTTTCTACTCACACGTTGTATCCAATGTAGATATGTATGTAGACGAATACGTCCAGTGGTTAGAAGAGATTAGAAATGAGGAAGTGAAAACAAAGAAATTTAGTAAGAAATATGAGAAATACGATGGTGTTACCATTTTGAAACATGCTAGAAGCAGAAACAGGAGTAAAGAAGGGAAGATCTAGACAAGGTTACTGTTCGGAAATAAGGACAAAATGTTTCGTTCTAGTTCATCCCTTTCAAATTGTATTAATTGGATAGGGAAGTTCCTGTTTTGAAGGAGAAGAATTGGACAGCAATGTTTGATAAAAATATCTAATTATAGTTTTTTGGTCATTTTAATAACATAAGATAGACGTCTACCTTTTTCATCTGATGAGCAGTACAGTATCGTCAATAATTAGGGTTTTGTATAGATGCGTTAAATACATTTAAATTTTAGACAAACATATTGTTTTGTTTTGCTTTCATTTAAAGTAAATGCTTTTTCCTTTCAACTGTTATCATTGTATTGCAAAACGTCTGCTGTAATACCTCCACTTTAAGACAAATATTTGCAGTCTTACTTGTGACTATAGGTACAGTGAAAAGTGCAATTGATGTGCAAGAGTTTGAAAGCACCTAAACGTAGTCTTGTTTATTACTTAGTCAAAGGCTGGCACTAACTTAATTAGCACTTCCCACTAACTGATAAACAACAGGATACGTTAAATTTTCAATTTACATATTTGTAGCTTGCTACAGTACGAAAGCAGATCACCGTTGCCAGGCGATATCTGCTTTTAGCTGTTTGTACTGTTATTTTCATTCCTTACACAATCGTAAATGAAGTGCAATTTAAATTTGCCTTTATATTTAAAGATATACAGGATCATAATGGCGATTTTTATGAAGATGGCGACTATAAACTGTACAATAACCCTTTTTAAGAATAGTACCAATTATTTTTTACATAAAAGTACAGTAGAATCCGCTTATAATGACACCGAAGGGAAATGACAAACACGTCATACTAATAAAATAATCCGAAGTGGTCTGTATTCTATCGAAACTGCCAGACGCGGATCGCGATTTCGGTCTTTTTGGATCTCATCAGCGCGTCGCAGGCAGCTCCGACAGAACACAGACCAACTTTTACCTGCTGCCTTAACAGTGCGTTTTAGAAAATACTACAAATGGCGCAGTAAACGCCATCTGTAGGACGATGCTACATTTTAGGATTACGTATGCTCAACAAGGTCCGGCTATATTAAGCGGTTGGTCAATATAGGCGGAGTCATAATAATCGAATTCAACTGAATAACTAATAAATAAATTTTGTTATGTATCAATCCTTAGAGGACATAGCGAGGGTGTAATTCTTCGCTGCATTATATTCCCTAAGGAAATCAGTCATAGTACTTAACACAACGTCGAATAAACGACTCCGTCGGTGCACTCGCTCACCAATCCCGAATTTAGAGTACTACTACTACAGTAAGAATCTTTAATTAAAATCATTTCGGTTCTTCTGAAGAAGACACTGATGTTATTGCCGAAACGTCAAGTAACTTCAAAAATGAACACGAGTTAGAACTCAACAAATAGTTGTTTTCAGAGTGGCTGCAGCATGTACACCATGCATGTTACCACTTGCCACCTACTCCCATTTGAATGTTGAAACTAGGTCTAGGTGAAAGTAACTTACGGTAATATCTATTACATTAAGTAACTAATCGTTAGAAACCTAAACCAGATAGAATGAATATTAGAAACAGCTTTAATTTAATTTTTTAAAATACAGCTTCCTTTCCATAACTGCTTTTTTTTACTGGTAACGAAATGAAATTGATTCATTTGTATTATATTAAAAATCAGTATTGGAGAAACAATTAAAAGAAAAGAATATACTGTTTATTTGAAAAGTAAAATACAAATCTTCTTCCTTGTCTTCTCCCATCATTTGGGGTCGTCCTTCTTCGTTCTTAGGCTTCAGAACACTGTGCTCGGTTATCTGTGTCTCCAGAAAAAGCAAATAATGGAATAACAATAAAAAAAGACATTTATTGCAGATGTAATGAAAATTATTCATCAATTTTTTTTTCTTGTATATATGTATTTAAAATAATAAGTCAAAAGATTAAGAACAAGACGATTACTGTCCCAAAATAAGATCAACACTAAGATTAAATGCGCTAGACGAAGACCAAGACTATAAAATCATGTATCTCGTCTTGGTGTCTTGCATTTTCTCATCACTAAACAAGTTGTTGAGGCAAAAAGTTGCTCTGACGATGAGCCGGTTTAAGATGACATAAATTTAGTCAATTTTGAATAGTACCATCAAAACCAAACCTTAATATTAATGGAATTTGCAAAATCATTCTAGTAAATGGTACCATACATATAAAACATAATAATAAACATTTAATATCTTAACAAGAACTGCTCTGGTGGCCTACGTACTTATAAAAGCTCATCATCATCAAACAAACCTCTTACTGCGCTTACTATACGAGAAAATTCCAACCACAAACCGCCGTAAAAATCGTCCGCTGTATTTATATAGGCCATGCTTGCGTTTATAATAGATCGTATCATGTACAGTTTAAGTGAACTACTATGCCATTTACTTGGAGTATTTAAAATCGGTATACAATAATGTCCATGGTTTATAATATGTAATATCGCTTAACGACGCGACGCAACATAGTCCTCGACAGCATGAAGTCGCACTGTTCCATGTGCTCCAAGGTTACAAATAAATAATTTGTTCGGTAAAGAATTTTTAAATTCTTTAATAACTATGTATGTGCAAACATAAATATAATGGATAATCATTCGAGTAGCATTTGTCTCAGGGAAGTTTGCTTAACTAACTAACTAAAAAAGAAAAAGAAATTAAATGGCGATTGGCTGGTTTCTGATCAATGTAGGTATAAGATAGGAAATAAATGTTGTGAAAGGGAGAGATCCTAATAGAAAGTTAAATCGGTTCCCAGTTCGGCCTTCTAGCAATGGTCATCATCATAAGGTTGTCAGTCCTAAATGCACCTCCACTCTTTCCAATCCAGAGTTGACCTTTGCATTTCCCTAAAATTATAACACCCCACATCCTTAACTATTTGTGAACAGTAACCTAATTTTAGGTCTGTCTCTACTACTCTTAACTCCTGTTTCTGCTTCTTATACAGGAGAAAATGAAAAAGGAAAATTTACCTAAATATGAAAGCGACATTTACAATTTATCCCACTAGCCCATTACTTCGTAAGCGAAAATAATAGTTATCTAATAAATTCTACTAATTCTACGGCTAATTCAGTCATTTACATTCGAAAGTTGTAATTTTTGCATTGTCAAGTTTATTTTTCTCCGTGTATATCTCTGACTAACTCTTCATGCCTGAGAAGGTGTCCTAGCAATAATCGGGACTGGTTTGACGGATAATCCCTAGTTCCCTCCCATATACCTGTTTTTAATTAGGGTTAATATTTTCGGCATGTCGAATTCCCTCCTAATTATATATCAATTGTCTCCCAACGGCGGCGGACCTTGAGTGCTATTTACCACTATAAAGTCATAAAGAGTTGTTTAAATAATACAACCTCACATCACATATTAATCTTAATATTATTCATATACGAGGGTGGATTGATAAGTTTCCGGCCTAACCAAGAGATGACGCCACTAGGCCTACCTTGAGGTGACATTCTATAGTACCATCCTTGGATAGCTTGTAGCTATAGTTTCAGCCCGATCTCCTTGCTAGTGTAGGTTTGACAGCACG
>NW_020438873.1:706036-725680 GCF_000699045.2 Agrilus planipennis | reverse complement strand
ATAGAATAGTGTACAATATCGTTCCAACTTATCAAGGTTTTTATTTGATTAACCAAATCGTACAATAGTCCTTTCAAATTTTTTTTTTCAGTTGTAGTTTCACAAACACAGTGACTTCTTCAAGTGAGTAAATTATGCACTGCACTGTTGTAGTCCAATATTCTCGCTTGAAAACATTTCCGAGTTCGGAATATTACAGTCGTCAAGAATAAAAAATTTTTAAAAAGGTTTAACTTATGTTTTAATTTATTAAATTAATATAAACTTTCATCACACGACAGTCAACTCAGTTACTCGTTATTAGGTCTTTGTCAGGAAGTATATCAAAAACATACACAATTTATTTTAATTGTAATACAATTGTGTATGCATAGCGAAACAATAAATTGTTTGTTTCAATAGAAAAAGTTCTGAAAAGTTTACAAATTGAATTATGGATCGATTCACTATCTTTAAGTAAATGCCAATTTTGTATTGTGCTTATAAATTCATATACAGGTTCCTCTTTAAATACGTCTTCCGTTCAAATTGTTTAGTAATTACATTTACTACATACTAATTGTAGGTAATTAAATTCACAATCAGTACAAGTGGTTCTAAAAAATGTCACCAGACATGTCCTGGATAAGTTGGTACAGTGCTAATTAAAGTATTGGGATCCGTCAAATGGGCATACACCATCTGGTGGCAAAATTTATAACTCGAATNTTACTGAAGTACTGAAGTGCACTATAAATATATATTTATTTTCGATAAATAAAATCGGTAAGTAGTCGTTAACTTAATTTTATCGGAGTTGATATGAACGGGAGGGAACTCGTCTAGTACCCGGGAGGGAATTCGACATCTATATTTTAACCAAAACTACCTGCGGGAGGAATTCGGCATCACCGGGTTTGACAACCCCGACCAGATTAAAATTCTTTTTTGTCAGGGTTCATATCGAAAAGCCCGGTCAGTTGCTTAACCGGATTCCAAGTCAGATGCCTACTCGGGTTCTTTATTACGTGTCTGGATGGGTATTCAGTAGGGGCGCAACAAGGGTGTCCACGGGTGCCCGGGAACCCACTCGATTGGGTTGGGCACCCAGTCAATTCCAGTCGATTCAGGTAATAACCCAACTTGAAAGCAAACTCGATCTTTTCAAGTATTTTAATTCAATACAGTGGTAACCTTTTTTTTTTTAGTCATTTATAGTATTATGATGGGAGCACCCGTCAAACTCTAACGTTGTTGCGCCCCTGGTATTCAAGTCATCAAATATCTTATTACGCACTGCGTTAAAGCCCTAACTGGGCTCTTGATCAAGTGCCTGACTTAATTGACTGACTGACTGAATATCAGGATGGACATTTGGTGAGTTGCCTGATTGGATTTTAGTGAGAACCCCAAGCGGATTTTAAAAGGATATTTAATTGTTAGGCGTTAAACTAGAGTTCTGGTTAAATTGCAGGCCTGCAATTTAATCGGCTACTAGATCGGGCGATTTCGAAATTGCATACAATTTATGGCTTTACTTCAAATTAAATCTTTGCATTTTGTAAATATAATTTTACTGCCAATAAAATTAGATATTATATAAGTGATTCTATTGATAAAAGCAATACACCCATTTTAGAAAGAAGAGAAAGTTTGTAGTTATCAAGCCTTCAAGCTATAACGTTTCTTCGTCGTTCCTAACAAAAATTATCTCCTGAACTTCCTCATCTAATTCGCTCATTTCATCCTCCACTGGCAGTGAATTGCAAAACACTACCTTATTGTTCATTTATTATACTTTAATAATGACTTTTCTCATACTTATAACAATGAACAGTTTCCACTCCTTTTTCGAAATAAATAGCTTTGAATATTAAGAAAAATCAACCTTACTTAAGATAAGGAATATCTAAACTTATGTTTTTGAGATTTTATGTTGGTGAGTGTTTTAAAGTGCGAAAGTTGAGGTTATTTTATTTTCGGTATTATAAATAACAATTGTACATTTTATATTAATTGATTTGAAAGTAAATTGATCAAATGTTTGTCTGAAACTAATAAGAAATTCAGAACGGATAAGCGTGGTGGTTTTTGGTATTCCAAATCCACTTCCTTTCGTAGACTTATAAAAAAATGAAATAGTTGTAATCTGATCATATATCAATCGACAATTGACAATAATAGGATGTAAAATGTACCATTACAATGGCGCACACGAGACAGCCGACAAATTGTCTAGTAAGAGAGTGAAAGTTGTCTATTACGGAATCTACGCGGGTCGCAAGCAGGTGTGATGAAAGCTTAATGCATTTTTGTTGTTATGATTTCGTTCTGTGTTTTAAAATGAGGACAGATAACTAAATTCGATTATGTAAACGTTGCACTAAAATATTTGCGGAACTTTTATTACCTGTAAAACGGTTAAAGCATTTATGACACCCTCTCAGCATTCCATACGATACTTGCTGAAGGGTATCAAATCGCAATATATCCGCATATCTTTACTGCAAATAATCATTTTATGTCAGCTCTGTCTTAGATTGTCTATAATTACAGCCGATACTAAAAAGAACTAATTGTTATTACGCAACATACCAATATCAATATTTAATATACTTTCATAAGTTCAATTTTTGCAAATTGCAACGTTCGTTCGTTAATATAAAGATGACAGAACTTTTAGAAAATGTAAGTTTTAAATCGCGGGTTCGCTGGCTTTAATGTCCTAAATACATATCAGACCATCGAAAATACCATAATTTGATAAATAGTTCTGACCAGGAACATCAGGATAAAACTAAAGTACTACTTGTCAAGGTGAAGCATATACTTTTTGTAGAATGACAGTGACAATTTTTCTTTATCGTGATGAAAAGATATTTTTCTATCCCTTAGGAACAGTACTTTTTTTCTGGATAAAAAATTTACGATTATTATAATACTTAGGACTAGGATTATCGTATACTCTGCTATTGTGTGACAGCCACACCGAAAGAACCTACTCTGAATAAATTGTTATATGTATAAAATAAAATGTTCAATGTATGTATGGTTCTAGTGTAAGAGGTTGGTGTAAATTCGGTTTGAAATAGGGAGTAAAGCAATTAGTAATTATCTTGTTTAATGATTGCATTGCTAATGACAACTTGTTAGATTGATTGTTCTCAAATGCACGAAAACATGCCAGATACATAGATAAAAAAGGTGTTTACTTCTATTTAATTGTTTTTAAGTTTTCAAAATGCGATGGAGAAAAAATTGAACTGATTGTTAATGAAACTTGTTTTTAATAGAAGTTTTCAAACGAAATGAAAACGTGGATATGCAATAAGAAAATATGCTAGTCGTTTGTCTGACAATAATTTATAGATTCTTTAGCATTTTACAAGTGTTTAATGAGTAGTGGTTAAATTATTTAATTCAAATTCATAGCCATTAGACAAACTAATGCTTGAGACCCAATTTACGTATCAAAATTCTAATGTTTACGTATGTGAAGTTATAAGTACGGGGGTGGGGGTTAATTTACACTGAAATTTTGACATTGGACTGCATTTACGTTTTTCGAGTGTAAGTGGGTTTGTAACATAACTTATGCACTCAGAAAATACTACTGTAATTAGTAATGTAGTCAACTAATAGTAAGCGTAAATTTGACTATAAAATTGCAGTGATAAATTGAAATAGAAAATTTTAATATTTAAAATAAAAAATATTCGCATCCTCTTAAAACTTACAACGTATTTACATTTTGCTTTATTTATTATTCATTTGTTAAGCCTTTTTATAGTTCTTTATACTAATGTATGCTAAAAGTCAGTTGAGTCATATTACTTATAGTATGTACAGAGATTGTAAATAAAAAAGTAGCATATCAGCTATGCTTATTAAACTGCAAAGAAATAATTAAACAATAATTCGAATAAAACTGACTAATTATCAATTTTTCTTTTAGAATTATTACAATAGTTAAAGATAAAACCTCGTTTTTTTATTTTAGTTTTCCAGAAATGGATTTCTACTTAAATAGATTAAACTTTTTCCAACGTTTTTCCTATTGACGTTCTTACAGAAGGTAACTTCGGTTTAGTGTATTTTCCACAATAATTAGTTAGTTATTATCATTACTAATATAAATATAATTAAAATAACAACCTAATACTTTACTTCTTAAAACACTACCTGTATATACATATTATCATCATTTAAATATATATCAGTTGTAGCAGTAATGTATACCTATTACTTTATAAGGACATCACTACCAATTGGATATTGGCGGATACTTATAATAAGTATTAAGTTTCTTCGTAATGATTTTATTTTGCGTGGAACATAGAAATGAATTACACCAAGGTAAACGGTTGTAGGTAAGAGTCCATTATTGTAAGTTAATCGGTCATCTAACTAATTGTAAGAGAAATATAAAACAGACCATTTCCGTATAGCTAGTCGTATATGCAAAATATTCGCCCACGTTAGCAATTCACATAATAATAGAAGTTGTATAATAATGAATACATTTCCATGCGTAATATACACGAAAGGACTATTACTGTGCATTTAAATATTGTTCAGTTAAGTGACTAGCCCACCCCATTATTAAATGGTATATAATTTAATTGTAATCGATATTGTTTTTCCGCATCTTATAATTAGGAATTTACAATACAAGATCCAGCCAGTTAGTAAATAGGCTAATATTTTGGGTAGGCAGCATTTTTTTTTTAATTATAGGAGTGCAGTAGTGAGTAGTATTCGTAAAGAAGGGGTGTAATTCGTTTTTTTTTTTTTAACATCTCCATAACCACAACTCCTACAATAATGTATANAAAACACGCTCACCTTCAACGAAATTTCCTTTCCGAGACTTTGTGTCAGCCCAATCACATATTGTGTCAATACTTATCATTTTATCGTAATTTAAAAACTTGGAAATTGCACGGTACACTATAGGAACTACGATAAATTTTCCCTAATCGGCGCCATATTTTTAGGCTCCTCCCATTTGACGGATCCCAATACCTTCAATTCAATTGCTGGGGCATTAATTAACCAATTACTTGTATACATTGTACACATTACTACATATTTTTAGAGCATTGAATTCAATTTACAGTTTTCAATACTGGACACTAAACGATAATCATCGCGTAATAAAACCAAAAGATAGACGTGAAGTGTTCTCTGAAATCTGATAGATATATCGTCTTTTTAACTACATGCAATAAACAATAACGGTTAAATAATAGTAAAATCGATAAAGCGGCGTTGTTAAATTGCATTGTAATTTGAAATATAACAATGTCTTATGTCGTCTCGTCCTACAGTTGGCTGCTCTTCTCGCTCGTAAATTTTTCCCTAAGTGCAATAAAGAAGATGACAACTCTCGAAGCTAGCAGTTGCAGTAAATTTAATGGTAAATTATACGTACTGCAATTCTTTCAAATTAAAGTTACAATTAATTTCGTCGGTGACATGAGAAAACGCCCCAATTTAACTTGGATTACTTTTATCATTACCTTAATCAGTTGGATGACTAAGGGAGCATTTTAATAGTAATTATTTATTGATCCAATACATTTATATAAAATATGTGTCCTTATGTTATACATACGAGGATGTCTACCTTATAAACTAACGAGTTAATAAAGCTTCGGTTTCAATGCAAGCTGTACATGCGCATACAATGTATAACTATACCAGTGGCGGTTCATTTGCACGATGAGATGAGATAAGAACAGCAAAAATAGTCTACGATCTCGATTAGTATGAGAGGTATACTGAGTGCTATCCAGTTTTCGAACTTTAAAAAAAAACTTTAGTAACACAAATATAAAAAAGAAAACTATTATTCTGAAATAAATTTAAAATATTGCTATAAACTGAAATTGAAGCATTATGTGATTTGTCTTTGAATTATATGAATCTCTCCTCGCATTAGATGATCTCATTGAATCTCGAGCTGGCTCATTGGAAAACACAAGTAATGCAAGTGATAACCCCCTAATTAATATACGTTTGCCAAAAATTGAATTAGCCCCCTTTGACGGTGTATACGATAAATTGTTGGATTTTTATGATTCTTTCTGTTCAAGGTTCACAGTAACCAAAATCTGAATAACATAGAAAAATTCTTAGATCGTGTTTAAAGGGTGAAACGGCGGGCGTCTATTATAAGCCCATTAGAATCATCAGATCAGAATTATTTAATAGCAATTGATTTGTTAAAAGGTCGGTTCTACAGTAATAGAATCTAAGTACAGAATCACGTAAAGGCGTCAATGGAGTTACCCATTATTTCAAAAGAATCTGCATGCGAATTAAGAAAATTAATCAATATAATTAGAACTCACATACATACGCGCATTGAAATCGTTAGATCATGTCATGTGAAAATGAGATTAATATAATTTCAAACAGAGATTCATACAATGTAAAGAGATCATGTAATGTGAAGAGAGATCAAGTAATTCAGACAGAGATCACATAATATAGACGTCTCAAATCAAACAAGTTGGATGCGTACATATAGTCTATAGTGTAATATCTATGCGTTCTCACCTCAACATCAAATAGCACTGCTAATTAGTTTTGGTGGTGCCGCTTTATTCTGCAATACTATAGGTAGCAGCAGGATATTGCCAGATACTAGCCCTTACAAGCCTAAACAAACCCTAACCTAAGATAATTTAACAAAAACAAACAAAAATTTCATATTACCTACACAGATTTCGTTTGTGTAGTCTTTTCTACCTTTTATAACCCAACCAAACTGTAAAAGTAGAATATTGTTATTCGATTGTTTAGGATTATAGCATGTTCCAGGAGCAAACGACAACACGATCAATGTGTGTTGTTGTGTTTATGTTCTCCAAAGTAAAATTTCAGCCTTGAGGTGACCATAGTAATCAAACTCTTACCATAGAAATTAATCCTTGTCGGTAACAATAATGATAATCAACCCATTTTTCTCTCAGTAACGTTATAACATTACGAAGTTGTGAAACTGTAAGGGAACAGATTTTCTTCCCTATTCTAATAAACACAAGTGGACGAGTACCCTTATGACCATTACCTTATGTAACAGTCGCCACTGATACAGATGCATTAGTTCAATTAAAAGGAACGAAATCGATCGATATTTTTTACATTCGTTCCGGGTATGTTCATGTTTCACATCTTATAATGGACATACATACAAGTAGTTTATCGTTTTAATCAAACTGCTTTTAAGTCTGGAATCTACACGGTCGCAGATTGCCTCTCGTACACTTATTTAAGTACATAAGCATGTAAAATAAAATTGTTTAGTCCTTTACGTTTCTTTTTATTCAGTTTCTCTGCAAGGTAATTCTTAAAACCATTTGCGTTCTTAATAAGAAGTACGTACTGTACTCCTAAATTTAATAAATGATGGAATTAAAAGATAACTTTTGGGTATTTCAACCTTACTGGCTAATGCTGGTAGACGGACAGTCATTCTGATCTACCCTGTGGTACAAATCTAGAGGGTAGGGTACAAAGCCCTCTTCACCCTTCTCACCCGAGTTGTAGGAATGAGTGGATGTTGGCTGAGAATAAATGAAAAACAAAAGAAAAGTAAATGATGTGACCTTTGGAACGTTATTGATGCTCCAGCATTTGTTTAAGGGATTCAAAACACCCCCAAAAAAACTTGGACCAGGGCAGACGGACCCGAAATTGAACTGATGATGGAAGCGTACAATTAAAGGTACTTATTGGAAATTGTGTTCTAACTGGTAGTACACGTATATGTGCGAATAGCAAGCGAATTAACAACAGACGCTCGATCCTTTGGATTGTCTTTGACTTACTTAAAAAACAAAACCTTCATTGGTAGAGAATAGCAAACGGTGAACGGATTTACAAACACGAAGATTCACTCAAAAAATCAAGATCAAATGATTCTTTCTACCTCCAATTATTCGTATCTTATTATTCTATATTCCGTTTCTTGCCTGGTAGCCTCTCTCATACAGCATTTTCTGATGGCTTACTTAATCCTTAGTTTATTGTTATTATTATTGTATTAAATTTTCCTAATAATATCATTACATGTGGAGGGTGTCCATCAAGTGTTACATGAATAACTAAACAAAAAGACATTGCTGTAAAACAAAAAGTAATTATACCAAAATATACATTTTATTTAAGTCGAAATCTTTTTATACCTTCTGGTATATATCTGCACATTTTCTTACACCGCCTAGGTATAGGTATGGAAACCGTCTGGTAATGTTGCTCTCAGGCGTCCTCGTTGATAATTATTATGCTTACACATCTACAGATTTTAAACTATAGGCTATATTAAGCTTAATTGCTTGACTTGGAGCTACAATTTTCACTCCATAAACTACTTCTTACTTTCCTATTCGAATATAATAATTAGTTCGATTACATATTTAACCGTTTTGATCAAAAACATACTGTTTATAAACAATTTCACGATGCTTTAGGCACACAAAACAGTAAAATTGCCTGCAAACCAAAATACCTCAGCTGAAGTTTAATAATAACAATAATTTAAGCATGGGCAGAAATGCACCTTTTGTTATGCGGCGTGTACATACTGCATTATGAATAAAATTGGAATGTTTATGAGTTGTAAGGCCTTCGCAAGAGAGAATAACACCTGAAAGAGAACAAAGTGTTTACATATTTCATTTATGGCGTATTAATGTACATGAAAGTCCGTTGTATTATTACTCACGCAAATGCTACTTGTATTATTAAGAAACGATAGCGTATGTTTAGTGAAAACTACCTTGAATAATTGCACAGTTTTCATAAAAGGGTAGGGTCGTTTGGGTAAACTGTGCAACGTGTTAATGTATGTGTATCCATCATTATTTTAACAGCATAATATAGAAATCTAGATTACTTATTGTGTCTTAAGCTCACTAGTATCCATAATTTATTGAACAAATTGCATTAAACCACAATGGATCGATATCAATAGGTTTTAGTTTAAATTCAGGATATGTATTTCATGATTATATAATTAGACTGGTAGGTATAGCCCAAATCCAAATTTGAACGTTGTACTGCACTCCACCCTGTAACCGGCAGCGGCCGTTTAGCTACAAGCATTATTACGTCATAGCTATGACCCTATGATTGAATATTGACATTTAAATTTGAATTAGGTAAAAAAGGAAGTTGTCGAGCTTCCTCCCAAAGATAATTAAATTAAATTTGAGGTGGTCGAATTATATCCGAGATACTGGTCAAGTTGACTCCCGTTTATACCTACTTCGATAATTACTTTAAACGCCATTACTTTAAAAAATAAAATGTATCCATTTTTCACCTTCCATTTTAACATAAAATTTGTACCTTTTCTTTACACAAGTCCAGCTTTTAATGCCATTACACAGTTTTTTTTTTAAAACTAAAATTAAAGTTGTCAGAAATCAATAGCTGCTTTCCTTTTTCACTAGTTTCAAAATTAGCAACACTCATTTTTATTTTACAGATAGTTATTAAAACGAAAGACATCAATCAACTAATTAACAATGCGTTAACAGATTGATTGCAAATGTGTTATAATTAAAGATTAAAGGGGTGGTAACAAGCCTTTGACTAAGAGGTAGTTCGATGATTTTACCCTTACTCTGGTTCTTATCTGTTGTTTCGTGAAGCTTCCCGTAAATAAGTTACATAAAAGGCATTTAAAGTTGTTATTTTAATATAATTGTGTAATAATATTGACTTTAGAATCATTGTCGCTCCGCTGCTGGTAGGAGGCAACTTACCGAAAGTTTTAACCTTTAATAAAAGTAGGTAGATGAGAGGTAATTCTTCATTTTCGTCATCATCATCATAAAGTCGTAAGTCCTAAGACTGATTGGTCACGTACCTCCACTCTTTGGAACAACCCATATCCTTAACTATCTACCAAGAGTAATCTAATCTATCCCTTCTGACTTCTGCTTCTGTCTCTAATATGTCTCTGACTAGACCTTAATGTCTGATAAGGTGCTTTACTAACCTATCTCGCTTACTGACTTCCATAGAGTCCTCTGTTGTCCTACTCTTTCTAATACCTCATCATTTCTAGCCTTCTCTATCCACGGTATCCACATCATCCGTTTATAACACCACATTTCGAACGCTTCTAACCTTTTCTTATATACATACGCTTTTAACAACCTTTTTCGAATTTCTAAATTAATCGTTCGCGAGCATAGAAGTGACTTCTTTTTATTGAAGGCGACTCGACCCTGCGCTATCCTCTGCTTTATTCGGGCCAACGGACTTTACTAATACCTACTATATCTAATTCTAATCTATCCATCTCTACTTTTAAATTTTCTAATTTCCCTACTTGCCTCATTGTCCTAACAGTCCACGCTCCGACTCGTGAAACATTGCACCTACCCCTATTGCACTTACTGATGACATCCCCCGAGGTAGTCCCCGCGCGCACATTCGAATGGGGGACTAGTTTACGTCTGGAGTACTTTACCCCAGAGGACGCCATCATTTAGTATGTGTGCTACGTTTTACTTGAGATATCATAATGTGGTGGTTTCCCGNATAATTAGTAAATTAAAAGTTAAAATTTCTGCCACTTTACTTTTTAAAGTGATTACATATAGCAAAAATAACATAATATGACCGATAAGTGAAGTTTTCGTCGTTTTCTTCCCACGAAATTGTTAAAATGCACTTGACACACCACTTACCCCTTTATATTTACGTATGTTAACAAGTTACCAAATCTTGTTTGGAAATTTTGCAGATATATTTTTTTTACTGTGGAGACTTCAACGTGCGACCAAGAGAGTAACGTCTCTTGTTAACTTACGAAAATTGAAATGGTGATTGAAATCTGAAGTATCTAAGAAACCCAATCTTTACTCTTATAAATTCAAAAAAGAATATTTTGATCTCAAATATTTACAAAATGTTTCTATATAGAAATTGAAGCATATAAGCGATAAAATTAGTTAATGTCTTGAGTTGATCAGGAATCACGGCAAGCCTATTACTTAATAATTTACAATGGTAAAGAAACAAACACCAGAAATATAATTTCTCTTAATATATAACGTCGAATTGCATCAATATGCTAGGATTTTGAAATACCCTAACCACAAAATTAAAAAAATATTTTCTTAGCTTTTTTGAAACCATTACCGCCACTTGGAATAAAAGGACACAACAATTAACAGGGTAGTTTTATGTTATGGATATTTAGTTGATGAATTCAAATCTGGTCTCAGAATTTCCACAGCGTATCAAGATTTTTGAATGTCTTACATTTAAAATTACAGTGACTTTGCATTAGTGAATTTAGTTTTGAGATTAAGATATCTCAAAATTTCAGTATCTTGGGGTAATTCTCGAACCAAACGTACGTTCATCGAAGAAGAATGCATGAAAAAGAAAGTAAGAACTCATTTAGTAAATCAAAAGTTAAAACTTCTGTCATATTACTTTTTGAAGTGATTGCATATAGGAAAAAGAACATAATATGACGTATAAGTAAAGTTTTCGTTGTTTTCTTCTCATAAAATTGTTAAAATGCACTTGACATACCACTTACCCCTTTATATTTACGTATATAAACAAGTTATCAAATTTTCAAGCAATTTTATTCGGAGATTTTGTAGATATACTCGTTTTACTGTGGAGACTTCAACGTGCGGTCAAGAGAGTAACCTCTCTCGTTAACTGAAAAATGAAATCGTATTGAAATATAGCGTATCTGAGGATCNATTTTTTATTGACTTCCACAGAGTCCTCTGTTCTCCTATTCGTTATTTATTCCTATTTTTTTATACGTTTCGTAACAGTAATTATTTCAGTATGGTTATTGTGATTTGTTTATCTCCCGTTGCGTTCTATTCCCATTGAAAATTTAACTGTACTATTGCCCCCTCATTTTCTGCACAAGCCATAATAAACTGATCGGCTCTAACAACCAATCACTGCAAGCTGGTTTATGGTCACTGTTAAGAGAAAACACTACATGCAGAAGAACATTTTTTTCTTGTATATATGTGTATAGAACTGTAGAAGAACGACATTTCAACTAAAGCATTTAACGGCTTAATTGATGACCCTTTAAAATGTCTTAGAAGACGTTGTTGTTGTACTTGGAGTAAGTACTTCTGTTTGATACTGGTCAGATCCTTTTATAGTTTGTTACTGTTTAATGCTCGTTGCGTTCAAGATCTTGTTTATTTTTATAGGTACAGATACTTATCACTATTACTAACCCAATTAACTGCAAATATGTAAGAGCACAATTGACTGTTTTAAAATATGTCTGCTATCAACATATTACATATTGACGTTTCCGGCGTATGGTGATATTAACTTGTTTTCATTTGAAGATTCAATCGTAGAAAAAGAAGAAGTAATCGTTAATAATTAGTAAATCAACTGCTACAGCTCCTATCGATTTACTTTTGATGGAATTGCATTATTGCATATAGCCAAAGAAACGCAATATACCAAACGAATCAAATACTTTTCGTTGTTATCTGCCATGAAAATGTTAAAATACATTTGACACTCCACTTATCCTTTTTTATTTACGTACGTAAATAATTTAACAAATTTAGAACGGGTTTTGATCGGTAATTTTGTAGATATCTCCCTTTTTACTACGGAGACTCCAACGTGCGGTCAAGAGAGTAACCTCTTGTTAATTTACGAAAAACGAAATGGTAATTGAAATCTGGCATATCTGAGAACCCCAATGTTTAGTATCACAAATCCAAAAACGAAAACTATTATTCTGAAATGTGTTGAAAATATTGCTCTAAATTGAAATTGAAGCCTACGCGATGAAATGAATTACCGCCACCACGAGTTGATCAGGAATCACGATATCCCTGATGTTACTCATTACACCACATAGGTGACGAAACAAACATCAGAAATATAATTTCTCTTAATATATGACGTCAAATTGCCCCAGCAAGTTATAATTTTTTATCATAACCTCAAAACTCAAAAATATTTCTTTAGACTTTTTGTGAAATAAAACCAAAAAAAACAAAAGAGTAGTCATTTTCAATGTATTTTTTGTTAATAAATTTAAATCTGATCTCAGAAATGCCCCAGCATATCAAGATTTTAAAATATCTTACTTTTAAAATTAGATATTGCTACATTGGTTTATTTGGTTTTGAGATTAAAATATATAACAAAGTTTCAATATCCTGGGGTAATTCTGGAAACAAATTCAAATAAATATTCAAAGAAATAAATGTGATAGTTCATAATTAGTACACCAACCGTTAATACTGTTTCACTTTACTTTTACAAGTGCATATGGTGAAAAGAGCGTGACATATGACAGACAAGTCAAATAGTTTTCGTTGTTTTTATATAAAGAAATTGTTAAAATACACATAACACTCCACTTACCCTTTTGTATTGAGGTATATAAACAATTCAGCAACTTTACAAAGGTTTTTTTTTCGATAATGTTGTATATATCTCCCTTTTTACAATGGAGACTTCAACGTGCGGTCAAGAGGGTAACCTCTCTTGTTCACTTACTAAAGACGAAAAGATAATTGAAATCTGGCGTATCTGAGAAGCCCATTCTTTGATATCACCAATCCAAAAAAGAATACTTTTAATCTCAAATATTTTAAAAATATTGCTATATATAAATTGAAGCATAATAGATCAGCTAACAAACACCAAAGATATAATTTGTCGTAATATATTATGATGCACAATTGCAATTTTGAAATACCCTAACCACAAAATTAAAAAAATGTTTTCTTAGCTTTTTCGAGATCATCACCGCCATTTAGTATAAATGGACAAAACAACTAAAAGGGTACACTGGTCTCAGAATTCCCCATCGCATCAAGATTTTGAAATATCTTACTTTAAAAACTTACCTCAATATGACACATAAGTGCATTTAGTTTTGAGATTAAGATATCTTGAAATTTCACCGAGGAAGAATACTTGGAAAAAAAGTAAAAATTAATAATTAGTAAATTAAAAGTTAAAATTTCTGCCACTTTACTTTTTAAAGTGATTACATATAGCAAAAATAACATAATATGACCGATAAGTGAAGTTTTCGTCGTTTTCTTCCCACGAAATTGTTAAAATGCACTTGACACACCACTTACCCCTTTATATTTACGTATGTTAACAAGTTACCAAATCTTGTTTGGAAATTTTGCAGATATATTTTTTTTACTGTGGAGACTTCAACGTGCGACCAAGAGAGTAACGTCTCTTGTTAACTTACGAAAATTGAAATGGTGATTGAAATCTGAAGTATCTAAGAAACCCAATCTTTACTCTTATAAATTCAAAAAAGAATATTTTGATCTCAAATATTTACAAAATGTTTCTATATAGAAATTGAAGCATATAAGCGATAAAATTAGTTAATGTCTTGAGTTGATCAGGAATCACGGCAAGCCTATTACTTAATAATTTACAATGGTAAAGAAACAAACACCAGAAATATAATTTCTCTTAATATATAACGTCGAATTGCATCAATATGCTAGGATTTTGAAATACCCTAACCACAAAATTAAAAAAATATTTTCTTAGCTTTTTTGAAACCATTACCGCCACTTGGAATAAAAGGACACAACAATTAACAGGGTAGTTTTATGTTATGGATATTTAGTTGATGAATTCAAATCTGGTCTCAGAATTTCCACAGCGTATCAAGATTTTTGAATGTCTTACATTTAAAATTACAGTGACTTTGCATTAGTGAATTTAGTTTTGAGATTAAGATATCTCAAAATTTCAGTATCTTGGGGTAATTCTCGAACCAAACGTACGTTCACCGAGGAAGAATACTTGGAAAAAAAGTAAAAATTAATAATTAGTAAATTAAAAGTTAAAATTTCTGCCACTTTACTTTTTAAAGTGATTACATATAGCAAAAATAACATAATATGACCGATAAGTGAAGTTTTCGTCGTTTTCTTCCCACGAAATTGTTAAAATGCACTTGACACACCACTTACCCCTTTATATTTACGTATGTTAACAAGTTACCAAATCTTGTTTGGAAATTTTGCAGATATATTTTTTTTACTGTGGAGACTTCAACGTGCGGTCAAGAGAGTAACCTCTCTCGTTAACTGAAAAATGAAATCGTATTGAAATATAGCGTATCTGAGGATCCCAATCTTTACCATCACTAAACCAGAAAAGAAAACTTTTAATTTAAAATATTTTGCAAATATTGCTTCATAGAGACTTAAATGAAAGTCATGAAATTAATTAATGTCACTTACTGGTCTACATACAGCAGAATATGCAGAAAGCGAAAACCACAGATATCACTGCTCCTAATTTGTGACACTGACTTGGCCCCAGAATTGCGTCAGCATGCCATAAGTTTGAAATATCTTAACCTCAAGAAATTAGATTTTTACCCCTTTTTAGTGACATTTACCCCACGTGAAATAAAATAAGAAAATGTCCAAAAGGGTAGTTATTGCCAATTTATTTTTTCTTAAAGGTACGAATCTGACTTCAGAGTTGTCCGAGAACATCAAGATTTCGAAATATTAATTCAAAATGGTAATAATGCCATATTGGTTTGATATTGGGATATCTCAAAATTGCAATATCCTGGGGTAATTCTGAAACTAAATTCAAGTTTGCTGAAAAATAGTTGGAAAATCAGAAAAAAGAAGACCATCACATCTTAATGATGGTTACAAGTCGAGTTGCGAACCATAACACCTGCGCAATTGTAGCGATGTGCGCTGCAAATAAATTGATTAGAACTCGAAATATGACTGTAACAGGCAGCTTCCATATACTTCTTCTTATTACAAATACACACAAGAACTTAGATCTCGCGCACACCAATCGGCCGTGCGCGCATTTATATAAAACGAACTGACCCCCCTCGGGACATGGTACTGGGCGCGGTTAAAGCCAAGGTCACGGTGGCAATGACTTTCGCACGTGAATCAGAATAGACGCAAAAGCGCAGCCTCCGTACCATGCTCACGTAGGCGCGCTAACGCATACGCGCACGCGCTCTTTCTTTGCTACTTTTTACTCAGTAACATTAAGCGACTTATTTATTAGACTTTGGACGCGTTCGAGTAGTTCCGCGGATGTTTTTCCATTAAGTACTTGCACTTTCTTTTCATATGGTATTATGGTAGGTAGAAGAAACGAAGCTGATATAAGGTAGTATGTTGGTAGCCATCAGGGTGCAATAGTCCCATATATATGTAATTCGAACGTAGAAAAATAAAATTAGTAAATTATTAAGAAAATGAAATGTTACTATAATTTCAAATATAGTGAAATGAAAGGAAGTATTCGCTAGAGAGCTTTTCTTATTTCTGAAAATTTGTATATTTTCAGTGGCAATGGCAAATTTCTCTAGATGAAATAACAAGTTTTAGGAAAATGTATTTAGCTGGTTTGTGCTATTTTATGGAACAACCACTAGCCAGTAAAAATAATTCAAAGAGCAAGTCTAGATCCAATTATAGTGACGCATGTCGTAGTAGAGTGTGTACACATAGTACATAGCTATAAATTTAGTAATAATAGAGCAGAAATATCGGATACCTTGAAGCGACAATTGTAATGAGGGTAGAAATAATGACAGATTTCAAGAGGCTGCTGATTATAGTAGCAAATTGGTACGTATCATTTATTTATTATTAAATGGCAATTCCGAAATGATTAACATAAACAAAGCTGTTTATGATCCTTAACTGAGTGTCAAATAATTATACGATTAATTCTAAAAATGTACTCACAATTAGCGAAAGTCACGAACTATGTTAGTACAGTTTAAGAAATTTTATGAAAGAAAATGTTTATTGTTTAATTATGTTCTCATTCAATTTAAGAGAAATTTTAATTACAATTAAACATTTTTTATTTGAAAGAGATTTGTAAGAAATTATAATTTTCTACGGTATAATAAAATATCTTTAATATCTTACATATGAATAACACAATATGGTAGATAGTTAATTTGCAGTTTCTTGGGTAATGCCGTTTTGTGACAGGAATTTTTATCACTTATGTGACGCTGATGTGGTCCACGTGAGGGAACTCTTAGATTGTTGTTATTAATAAAATTAATCAAAAATCAACAAAATGTACGCGATAGATCGTGCTGAAGTTTCACGCGCGTGGCCCTTTTATTATCGTATAATACTAACAATTTTCAATCAATGATCAGAACGATTCTACATGGATATCGTATAAATGAACCATTAAAGGAAGGTTTGTTCAGGTGTACGTTAGTTAGTGATTTGGGACCTGCAGTTTGACCTTTATTATTCGAGTTGAACGTTCCATTGTTGAGAAATTCCTTGAACGGCAACGTCCTTTTTAGGAATGCGGTATTTCTTTTGCATATTATTATTTATCATCTGCATCGGTCCAGGGATAATAAGAAAAGCGGCTATTGACAATCAATCACTCGAACGCGTCACCTAAGGAGCAGTAGGCACTTGTTTTGTCGCGAATGTTGCGATAATTAATCGAAGTTAACTGTACAAAGCAGTGACATAACAGATATTGGTACACACAAATCCGTTACGTCTGCGCCTACGATCTATCACATCAAAGGTTAGTAAACTTGCACATGGATGGATAGATAGCCAAAGTGATACACCATAACATGTCCGAGGATTGTTGGAAATTCCCGTAACAATGTGCACCACATGTGGACATTGACAAATTGATAAGAAACTTCCTTAAAGTATCATCCATGCATGTCTTCTACTCAATTAATTCTACCTATAAGTAATCGAAAATATTTTCAACCTAGACAGCCGGGTGATGCCTTTCTGCCTTAAAGGATTATTGTTCCTTAATCGTTTTATTAACATGCAGAAATTAATAATTTTCTGTAATGAACTTTATTCTCTGGATGTACAAAATGGTTGCAAAACTTTAAAATTTATATCTGAAAGTGGCAACCTTATAAAACAGAAGTTTTTCAGTAAAAAGTAGAAGTAGAATAAGTTGGACCAATTAAACCCTGGAACATATTTAAAAATGATGAATTAAACATTAACTCATGATAAAACATGTTGATTAATTTATGATAAAAATTTAGAACAGAGAATACTTTTGTTTTCCTATACTTATATAACTAACGTTAATCCCATGTATACCAAAATAGGATCAAGGATGGGGATATTACCAAGTGGTAATTGATCGTTGGTTAAAAGACTTTATTTTCTGCAATTGCTTTTTTATTTTTAAGACTTCATATCTGTTTAAAATAAATCGTCCTCTTCGTCCAAATGCTATAAAATATGTTATGAAGTAGTAGGACAATATGTGTTGAATTAATCTTTTCTTCTCCTGCAAGAGGAATAAATCCTTTTGATATAATCTACTATCACAATAGTGCTGGATCATTTTTATCTCAAATTTTTATAATTTATACGTATCTAATATTGAAACGCTTTTGTTTTAAACTACTTACTAGACGTGGATTGCTATTTCGAACCTATTTCTTCTCATCAGCACGCTATAGGCATCTATAATCACGATCTAGATCTGGTAGTATCGTATAAATTATTGATATTGTATTAGCATTTGAACAGAGAACAGATTCTTAGTCACTAATTTCCCGCTATGTAAATTGAAACACTCTGTAACATGCTTGAGCTGAATATTTTTAATTTAACTCATAATGAGAACGTATTCCGAGTTCTTTTTTATCTGTCTAGTCGTGGGTACGTAGAAAATGAAAAATTTAGCATGTTGAGCAAAATAAGGCTCGTTGTCAGTGTTAAAACGTGGAGCCTATTTGTACATATCAAGTAAAAGGTAAAAAATCGCTAGTTCATAAACGATGTATCAACGTTAGTCAGCAAGTTTTCAAACCTCCTGCTGCCTCATTCCTTTAACTCGGCAATTGCACATGCAAGTACTGCACGAGAACGACGTGGCGTCCCACGCATACGTTTCTTTCTCACTCGCACCTTGCTCTTTTTATCCCGTTGAAATTAATAAATGTCTCAGCTAAAAATTTATTAGCTAAATAAAGATTAAGTTTTACGCAATCGTCTTCGCAACGTGAGACAAAGGACGTGGTAACTTTTTCTTCCCATAAAAGGAGATTATGTTTTCATTTTTGTTTGCCTGCTCCCTCGTACTGTACACTCACCGTAATATCGCCATTATGCAACGATGAAAGTTTTGCCAACATGTGCGGTGCATTATTACGATGGCACTGCAATAAAATTCTTATTTAATTGTTATCCGGTGACTCACTCGCCTCTTTGAAAATCGAGGATGATCGTTATCTCCTTACGCATTTTTTATCTTATTTTATATGTTTTTTTTATAAGCCTATTCAAAATTACACCGTCCGCGCGTGTTCGTAAGTATTCAGTAGCTGAGGCAAGTCTAATTGAAACAATAAAGTTTAAAACAACTTTATACAATAATTGTGATTGCCGTTCTGTTTCTTATGTAATAATATATACGAGGGTGGATTGATAAGTTTCCGGCCTGACCAAGAAAAACAAGGTTTCTAAAAATTTTTTTTTTTTATTTCTCAACATAATCTCCTCCAAGGCTGATACATTTCTCATAGCGGTGTTCCAGTCTATTAATGCCATCTCTATAGACTGATTCGTCAAGCTCCTCAAAATAACCATTTACAGCTTCGATTACTTC
>NW_020438873.1:689240-705973 GCF_000699045.2 Agrilus planipennis | reverse complement strand
CTAGCAAGGAGATCGGGCTGAAACTATAGCTACAAGCTATCCAAGGATGGTACTATAGAATGTCACCTCAAGGTAGGCCTAGTGGCGTCATCTCTTGGTTAGGCCGGAAACTTATCAATCCACCCTCGTATACTTAAATGAAATGACGCGTTTATTTGCATACTTGCTTAAACATTTAAACTTATAATTGTAATTTTCCTTCAAATACCTTATTCGTAAGATCGAGTTAATTGGATTTCTCTAGCTGGAATGAATATTAACCAAGCTAAAATGTATTCAGTATTAGCTAAGTAGTGAAATTTTAGACAGATACTAAAATAAAATAGGTCCTTCCATATTAGTCCTAGCAAAGATCTTAATTATTTACCTACTGGTGAAGATATTACGTCAACACGATGGTATGATCTCTTTCAGTCTTTTTGTTCTTCATTGTTAGATATGCAAACACACCAAGGCCTTACATTTATCTATGCTCATTGTATATCTATATGTATGTAGGTTCATTAGATTCTAACTGCATGTTTTTATGCACCTGCAATTTTATTACGAAAACATTCTACGTAATATACATACGTACGTTATTCGATACCCTGATGGGTATTTGTCAAACGTTGCATTCTGTTCTACAGAGTCCACAGACATATGTGCAGATTGTAACGCAAATGTATGTCAGAACTGTAGTACATTCACAATAAAAGATTAGATTCGTTGCATGTTGCGTAAATGCAAACAATACCAGCCTTTTTCGTACGTTAAAATACTCTAACCAGATCCTACACATATACTATTAATCATTTTTGTTAGCATAAATTTTAAATTCACAGAAACGAATTGTTGAGCAATATTCCTTAATTCAATTTACTCTCCTGTAACTTTCACAACTCGTCGGTCCAGGAAAACGCACCTAAGTGTGTATATTGTGTTTATTCTTATCATATCAGTCGCCCGATGATGCCGTTTTAGGAAAATATGAAGATATGCTTATTTGTGGATCTTACGAACACCCAAATTTTTGGGAGAATTAGTTATATTGGATGACAAATGAGAAGATTGAACATTTCTCTGGTTTATGTAATTTGTAGTTTTGAGGCTATATACCTTAAACCGATCGTGGAACATCTACCAGAAACAATAAAGAATATTAAAAGTTCTTGTTCCATGATTTATTGAAACCACCGGTCGTGTATTGCGATTTCGGACTTATTAGCACTCATCAGCACACCATACGCAAATAAATCATCGACCAAATGGTTATTATTATTTGTTTTCGGGGTTTCTGGCCGTTGTCTTTAGAATTGTTTCCCGACGTTTCGGCTCTACAGCTGAAGGCAACTAAGTTCGAGAAGATCAACGTGCAACCATTGAAAATGTCCAAAAATCCACAGTTGTAGATGAAGCGTCGGGAAACAATTTCCAAATATAACGGCCAAAAAAACCCGAAAACAAATAATAATAGTACTGAGGATGCCAGGCGTGTAAGTCTACGTTTATTTACAAATCAAAGTTGTTCTGTGATCCCGTAGACACTTAGCATTGGATACTACCTATTACTTAATATTCTGCGAGAGTTCCATGATATTTAAGTTTTCTAAATTCAACAATTCATCATATAGACTGTAAATAACTAAATAATTTAAATAAAAACTGACGTCAATACTATGCTTATATGCACAAACTTAAAGTAATATGTAATAATTCAAATAGGATCACATTTGAGATGTAGCCTGATGAAGCAACATTGACCTTTTACTGAAGCTTTTTTAGCATAAATTTGAAATTTCTATAACATTCATTCGTTCTCTAATACATTAATTCACAATTACAATTTAATTTTCAAACTAGTAGGTAGTAATTTTTAAAAATTACCTTTTCGAAAATGTACTATATTGAATTGCATGCTCATTTCAAAGAGGTTGTTGACAGGCGTCATATGGATTTCAGTCAGGTATGAAACATTTTTGCATGCGTAAGTAAAAAAAAACAAGGAAATTACAAGATGATGACCACCTAAAGATAATAGGTTCATAAGTATAAATATACACAAGAGATGCAGAAATTGGTGTTGCATTATAATGTGTTTAAAACTCCGTGGGTATTCAAATTGAAATTCAATACGTGAGTGAAAACGTAAACAGAATATAAATTCGGGTCAAATCATTTTTAATTAAAAAAATTGCAGCACGTACTTATTTTTCAATATGATAGATCATTGTACATACATATTGATATGGAGACGCTTTTATGGCATCTCTGCCATTTATTTTTTTATGAGCTCAGAGTAGGTTCCTACCTATTTGTATAATTAGTCATTCGATGCAAATTTAACTGTAATGAAATTCCTTTTGGTGTTGTCAGGGACAAGATATTTGTAACTTTCCGCGATATTAGATGACACTGTTACACGTGACATTATTACTAACAAAAAAAATAGAACAAAACTAGAGCTGGTTACTTCATCGATATTGAATTCAAGACAAAACAAGTGTTAACCTATTTGTAACAGGCAGTCTTAAGAATTTTTTATTACAGTTGATAACAATTTCTTAATATTTGAATTTTAATCAAGGGCGAGTACAAATGGTATTTACAATCCAAGCTGACCAATAGCTAGGGTAATAAACCGCTGTATCTCAAAACGGCCGAATAACAACAAATTCAATGAATTCGATAAGAATCAAAGACAAAAGTACTTCAGTTTGATCTTCGTGATTTTAGCCTGCATATTTTTCAATTATATTCAAAGATTAGCAAGTTGAGCAAAGCGCTCACCAGAGGAAGTCCCATCCTTAAGTCCAAGGACTTCCAATTATCAATTATTTGCAAAATTATAGAAAAAATGTTATTAGCTTTAATTCTACGCCTTATTTAAACGGTATCTGTAAATTGTTTCTTATATCTTTTGTTTGGTTTCAGGAAGGGAGCACCTTTAGTCGTCATGTAGTCAAAGCAATCCGAAATTCCTCCAAAATCCAAAGTGACCATGTTTAGCAACGCGACGGTTTCATCGAAGGGTAGCTCCAGCAGGAGTGGAAACAGTTGTGGACGCAACTCGTCAATGCCTTCCCTCCGCATGCCAAATCCGTTCTTCCACAACAAAACATCTTTTAATCCGCTCTTCCGTTATTCGGACGCGTTTACCAGTTTCGACGCTTCCAACTTTAGTCTCGATGAAAACAAAAAGTACCGCGACAAGAACCATCCGATTTTACGTAAATATAACTCGCACGATTCGCAAGCGAACTTTATGGAAGTTCACCTTAATTCAAGCGGTAATACGCCGGATTCGACTAAGAGCCGGTCTATTTATAAACACACTCCGGAAATTAGTCCCGAATCGACCGAAGAACGGAATAAAAGACCGGAGTTGGACACGAGGGAATTTCTTGAAAAGTACTCGTTACCAAGGGTTGTTATGGTGGATGGTGGTGAACCATTGTTGCTTTATCGGTGTTTTGACAGTTTTACAAAAGTGCAGGCGAAAGGAGTGGTCGGGAAAAAGGGGAAAGAAAAAATCGACAGTCGTGTTCTGCATTTTCCAGAGGGTTACGCAGGTACGTATCAAAGCTCTCACTGCTTTTTAACTATTTTGTAGTTTATTTTTGCTACTACTACTGGTCATTTTATGGTACATTTTAAAAAACGTCTAAGATTTCTGTAGGTGGACAGCCAGCTTATTAAATTTTAAATTAGAGGAAGATAACATTATATTATTTGACTATGATACCAGAATATTTTCCTTTGTTAGTTTTAAAAAGTTAATTCATGATTCGAAAATATTGTTTTGCTTTTTGGCAATTAAATTTAATGTTTATAAATATGTACAGAATGGTGACCTGGAATCGTGAACAAAGATGTAATTAACTGTAATATGTTAAACTCTGAAGAAGCTCCACAATAGGTACCGAAACGTTAGCTATGAGTAAAAAGTGGTAATAGTAAGGACACCCTCATAGAAAATACCATTATCATCATAAGGTCGTCAGTCCTAAGACTGGTTGGACACGCACCTCCACTCTATCTTATCCTGAGCTAATCTTCGCATTTTCCTAAAACTACAACTACAATAGTAATCTAATCCAGGTCTACCTCTATTCCTCTTAATGCCTGTTTCTCCCCCTAATATGTCCCTGACTAGCCTGATATGCTTGAGAAGGTATCTTACCAACCTATCTCGCTTATTTCTTATTGACTTCCATAGAGTTCCCTATTCACCTATTCTTTCTAATATCTCTTCATTTCTAACTTTCTCTTTCCACGATATCCTCATCATTCACTTGTATTAATTGTCTGTTATAAATAAACCGATTGTAATTTCATGCCTTCTATATCAATTATCTAACCATTAAGAAGAAAAAATGGAAAAAAGTAAAACGCTACTACGCGAATTACCCAATTTTGCTTATTGTTTATGAAGAGATCCATTATGTGATGTACTACGAGTATCAGATTACTTGTCACAAAAACCAGTACGTACCCAAAAGCCTCATCTTCATCTTCGCATCACAAATTTTGCAACTTCTATATTCTGCAAAATTTAAATAACTCGTTGCGGTCATGAACTAATTGTTTATTACTTAAATGAGAAAGCGACCTTGGTCAAGTTTATTCATACATGCGTAAATATTATTTAGCATGTTGTGTTAAGAAAAAAACCAAATATGGTACCGCTACGTTCCGTTGAAGTTTTTTAAAGCTCAAATGAAGGAATATGTGTGCAAGTTGTCTATGTACATAGCGTAATATAATGGAAAAACAGTATTTTCTCGAACGGTGTACCAATGCGAATTTCCGGACATTTTATTTAGTTTCTTGCCTCATATAGCTTATTTACAAGCATCTTTTTGCGTTATGTAAATTTTCTTGCTAATTGTGAGAATATATCCTAAGCAGTCCTTTTTATTATGCAATGGACAATGTAAAGAGAAGGTATGTGTGAAGTAGCAATTGTTTTCTTCGAAATATGCCTCTTATTATCGTACTATAGATACGTGTGTGCGTATGTATGTATGTGTACCAGTACCCATAGTAAATTATGTCTACCCTTAATTGCTATCACAATTTTATTTTTGAAATGTATGTTGGGAACTGTTCTCTCATATTTATACATATTTCAAAAGAAATGCCCATTACGTGGTTTTTTATATTCAAGTTTTACTGTTTTTCTTCACCTTAAGAAATATTTTATGATAAACATTCTAAGTTATTGGTCAACTTCCTCATCACAGGTTCTGCTAAATTTCTGCTCAAACCAAAGTAGTTGAGCACAAACTTTATAACGAAATTATATCAAAGAAGTGCCAGTATGTTGTCATCCACAGAGATTTATTGCTACCTGCAGCAATTCGTAATGTTTGATAAAGTCCTTACGAAGGATATCTATCTCTTTGCCAAACTAAATCAACGGGCTATCACTCAGAAATACTCATTGCATAGAAATTTCAATTTTATAAATGGATATCTCCTTGATAGAGACATTAAAAAACATAGATGACCAAAATTAATAGCTGTAGCTATAGATAGCGAAATAAAATATTTATGTTAATTGTTATTATTCTCATTTAGATCCACTTCTATATTAGTAATCAAATGTATATTATTAGGTAACGTTTTATTGTATCCTACAAACAATTCTAAACAGAATTTTTCTGTATTGAAGCATACAAGATTATATTATTGTTTAGGTGTTTAATTTTTGTATCGAATTTGAATCGCCTTGCATATTCTCAATTAAATTCGTCGGTGGTATGTAGCCATATGAAAGTTCTTGAGAAATACCAACTTGAAGTAGAAAATATACATTATACAAGATAAGCATCAGCTAATCCTCTTTTGAACATTTATTAATCGCCTTTATCAAACTGGTACTGTGTTTTAAACCTTCAAGCTTTCGATTTATGTAATGCACGTCGGCTCGTTGCTTACACATACAGGGTATTTAATCCACCCCCATATCTTTGAATGCAGCTGAGTACCTAGACCTCCATGGACGAAGGATGAAAATATATCATACCATATAGTTTCAGGAAAAATCTGACATTCTCTAACTCAATTAACACCTTTACCGACTCTCTATATGGGGTGTGTTCCGAAATATAACCCAACATAGTGGCCAGTGCTGATGACGTCATAAATCGACGCCATATTGTACCGGTGTGCCACCATATTGTACTGGTGAGACAAGTGTGATGTAGTAGTATATCAAACGGATGTGTGTGTATCTGACTTTAAGGAATTTTTTGTTGTAAGAAACTTTAATAACTTTTGGAGCAAAAGTGTTGTAAATGAGCACAAGCTCTATTCTCAATATGGCGTCAGTTTGACGCAAAGCACTGGCCAGTATATTTCGGAACGAATCAACAGTATGGCGTCGATTCATGACGTCATCAGCACTGGCCACTATGCTGGGTTATATTTCGGAACACAACCATGAAATCCTTTGGGGCGATCGTCTTTTAACTTCTATATCTTTCAAATCAACCCGCGTAGCTGAAAACCAAAACCCTTTTCATAAACGGGGTATGATTCAGTTGAGGAGCTTTAGCGGCACGTAATATTAACAAACTGTAGTTACTTTTCTTATATACAAGCCCGATTACCCTCGCGAAGCTCAGGAAAAATTAGTTATCATTCGGGAACGTTCTTGAACCTTCTAGATAACTGTAAAACATTTTCGAATTCTGTAGATGTGGGGTATTCAGGAAAAATCTGTGACATTCTATGACATTCTGAGCAGACGTCGGAACTCAATTAACACCTTTGCTGGCTCTCTATATTGAGTCTTTTGGGCGCTAGTCTTTTAGCTTCCATATCTTTCAAATCAACCACTGCAACTCGAAACCGAATCCCTAATCATGAACGGGGAATGAAAAGCTATATGATAGCATATAACTCACGTGAGACTGCAGGATTTGGTTGAGGAGCTTTAGAGTCACGTGCGAATAGATTTGACTTTAAGAAAGACCACAACTTACTTACTAATCGTATGTTACACTCTGTATATTATGTAAGTTACATATTCTGACAGCTAAATAAAACTGGCGGAAAGATTGCTGCTGTTTTTAATATATGCATACGTTCAAATACATGGGCACATTTAAAATTCAAATCCATTTGTCGCAGAACTTGCATACGTCTGTAGACGCAGACTGATCATGTAAATAAACTGATTAAGCGAGTATTTCACTTCTTGGGCCGCATGCCTTTCTTCACCAGACGTTGTTAAACCTCTTCGATTGAGTCATACTGAGCGAACGAACTTACGGACAACATTCTACATAAGTTTCTACGAATCGACCTTCTATCTACACAAAATGAGAGTTTAGAAATCAATTTAAGTCACAAAGCTGAACTAAACCACTACATAAAACACTATTCGTACAGATAACATCTATTCAACTTTACTCCAGAACGTCATTCTGCCTTTTTAACCATATGCGTAGCAGTGTCAGCTTACTAACAAGAAGAAGAGAAAGGTAGGTACCTTTTTCTTTTCTGGTAATTTCAGAGCAAAACAATATAAAAGTATAAACCACACCATCTAAATCTAAATAGTACACCTTAAACTTTTCAATTTATTCGGTAGTTCCTAAGAATTAGTTGCACTAAGATTATCTACATTCTACAATAGAATATAAGGCCGGACCTGAACTGTAGCACCACTGTTGTTGTTTTATAGACAATTTTAGGTAATCGTACTTTGTTCTTTGATAATGCAAGGTGCTCATTCATCTTGCTGTCATTAGCATCATGTTAAGAACTCATAAAATACTAGAATTCGGTTAATTCATGCTCTTTTCTGCAACACACCCACCAGCTGTTACTGATGAAAACCGGAAACACAGAAAATGCAACTCATAACGACATGATGTAACACAACCGAATACATACATCATTGTTTGCAAGTTAACACAATGCGGTGTTTTACATGAGAATCCAGAGATTAATATTTTGCCGATCTTAGTTTGAATTCAATGTTTATCTACTCAAAACGACTATCCCTAAAATGGTATGTGTTGGTACTCATATATTTGAGTACTTACTTCCGCAAGGCGTAAAGATAAAATCGTAGCCATCTCTTAAAACGAACACCTGGCATATAAAACTGGTCACGATTTTTTCTCTTGTGTCATCGTCGAGTATAGTATGTAAAAGAAATGCATTAAAAGAAACAAACGTTTTGCACATTCGCAAATTATGAATAATGCATAAGAGAAGTACTGAAGTTGCAAAGAGAGCAAGATCTTTGCCGTTTCAATTTTCGCCTTCAGCCTGTTTTAAATTTTTGAGTGTCTGAATATGATTATACCAAAAAAAACAAGGTGGTAATTTATTAAACAATAATTGATTTACAATCGGATCGATTTGCTTTACCCATACGCTATCAGTGTATTCACTGCATATATATCTGTTGTTTATAATCACTATATACTTTATTACAATATTCTATCAAATTTCTATATTATTGAATTTCTTAACTATCGACGAGCACATAATATAAAAGTTATTATAGTAGATACATAATTAATGCAGCTGATAGTAATTCTATCGATCTATTGGTATCTTGCCAATAGAAAAATTGTTTAAAATGAAGAACACAGACCAACCTTTACCTGCTGTCTTAACAGCGCGTTTTAGAAAATACTACAAATGGCGTGGTGAGCGCCATCTGTAGTACGATGCTACATTTGAGGATTACATATGCTCCAACAAAATATTTTGTTCGATTATGGTAACGTGCCTATCACGTTGAGGTGAGCTACGCCGGGATTCGTTTCAACAAGTAGATATCCATATTTTTAAATGGACTTTGTTGGAGCATATGTAATCCTCAAATGTAGCATCGTACTACAGATGGCGCTCACCACGCCATTTGTAGTATTTTCTATTTAGAAATATGCTCATTATTTGTACGTATGTATCTAATACAAAGGAATGTTGGCAAAAGCTCCATTTGAACCATTAAATTTCATTAAACTCTTTGTGTTATGTTCTACGTTAGACATTCCAGCTTTCCCTTTATATCCCTTGAATGACACCTCTCATTATCTTACTAATTATTTATTTACAGTGGATGTAGATACCTATATTACCAGTATAATTAATCGGGATAATAATTAAGTATTTCCTTTGCGAGATCAGCTGGCAGTTATGTTTTCCGCTGGTATATTAAATCCGTGTTCTTTACGTGACGTTAGTGTTTTATTTTTTCATTCTCTTCGTAGTTGTATGACCAGGAACGTGCTATTGCACGTGTAGGTACATTATTATAAGGGACAGGACAAGAAAAATAACCGCGCGACTTGTCGCTATCTCACTGAAAATAATGTTTTAACCGTCAACGAAACAACTTCTCACTAAAACAGAAATGGCCTAGCCTATCCATTTATTAATTAACAAACGGATTAGTATCATAGTTACTATTCTAACTAACAACCGTGTACTTGTACACAGTTAAAGCGGAATTAAAAGTAGCGACAAATAATACCTAGTACAGCTTAAAATTTTAATTTTAAAGGTAAGGCCGGTTATCCACGAAGCTTATCGGACCGAAATCGGAACAACGTCAGTTTACTGTTCATGTACGGATGTACCCAAAAGCGATGCAACAAATGACTGCGTTTTTCATGTAATACATACGCTTTATAAAAAAGTTTTATTGGATAATAAGTATATCTTATGGTCAGTGCAGTTATTAGATGAATAGAAACGTTCCACTGAATTTGGATAACGTTAGTTGAAACATAAAATAGGTTAATTAATGAAAAAAGGCATTCATATTTGATGTTTTTGGATAGATACATAATTCAAAACTGGTGCGCTTACCGACTGTATCTAAGCTACTGAGTTATAATCTGGAATGATATATGTCGATATTCAATTTTGATAACTTAAGCATAATTACACAGCATAGACAGAAAGTACCATTTTTCTTCCTGAGTGAATTACCACCTGAGCCGAAGGTGAGAGCAGCAGACTCCCGAAATTCTTCCTGAAGTCACTCTCTTCTCTCTTATCATCCGTCTCATTTTTCTCACCCCAACCACCATCCACCTATTCCCACAGTTCTAAAAGGATACTGAACAAGGCCTTCCGTCTTACATAATGCGGAGGGACTACTCGTCCACCAGGATTAGTGGCTAGTGGGGGTGAAACACCAAAATGTATTAAATTTCTTTTTTTGAAAAGTTCCACTCGAGCCGAAGGCTTCAAAGCAGTTAGGCATGAGTTATTAATTACGTAGTGCCTAATTATTTTGCGCTGCGGATATCGTTAGATCCATGACTCAATATTCCTACAGTATAAAACTAGGAATACTGCGTAGCAAACATCCAACTATTAAAATATTACATCGTAGAATGCATTTATTATTCGATGTCCATAGTACATATGTACGTATGTATAAAGTACGATCTGTTCTAAACATGTATTTCATTTATAGCTAAATAATAGGCTATAATGATCCACAACCTTCACTATAAATTGATGAGTTAAAGGTCATTGTGTCTAGCAGATTCGATTATTTATTTAATTGTATGCATGTCACCCATGATACAATAAAGCATCTTCAAATCTGATTTTTGAAACGCCGATAATTGTTATTAACGAATGCGATCATTCAATTTTCTTTATAAAAGATAAGAAGACCTTTACTCAGTCAATTCCTAGATTCCTAAAACTATTAGTTTATTAGGTAGAATAAATTTTTCAAGTTTACCATTAACATTAAAAAACGAAGATAATATATAAGAGTATAAACCTTATCTCAAAATTTAAATTCCTATGTTAAAGAAGCTTATTTATTTGGTTTGAAGGTCGAAACTCATTGTATGCCAATAAAAATAGAAATGGATAATGAGGCGCACTTATACTGACGATGAATATAAGGTGCAAATGTATGGCATCATTTGAATAATAATCAATTATTCATGGCATTTTTGGATGCAGTTGAATTTTTAAAAGGCTTTCGAACTGTTTTGTTTTTGTGCGATATGGGATAGGTATTGAAGGAATGTGTCATCTATTGCTCGAAAAAGTTATGAAGAAACATAACACATAAAAGATAAAGATAATATATATAGAAGCTTCTTATATTAATATTACAGGACGTATTCGTAATTATCTATATCAATTCCAACATCGATTCATTGAAATGATGGTCGACAAAATCGATTATATGAAATAATTAGACCTATCTGCATATTTATATAATATATATAGTTACATTTAACATTAACGTTGAGAAGTACTAAATTACTGAAAATTTTTGTATTGTAGAGTGTTCTGTATTATTAGAATCCATAAACAATACAGTAGCAAATTCATTATTAATTTTGCANGAGTTAGAGATAGCTTTAAATAAAATCGAAGTGGTATTGACAAAACAGTATTGTATAAAAACAAATAATAGTAAAACAAAAATAGTGGTATAGCAGGGAAGAAAAAGTAGAGAAAGTGCGAATATAAAGGTAGGAGACGAAAAATTAGAAGTGGCTGATCTATCTAAGAAGTCAAATTAAGTCAGGACGGAAGGAATAGTAGGGACAGAAAGCATAGAAACAGTTAAGGATGTGGGTTATTCTAGATTTAGGGAAATGCGAAGATTAGCTCAGGATAGGAAAGAGTGGAGGTGCGTGTCCAACCAGACTTAGGACTGACGATTATATGATGATGAACTCCCCAAATCTTTTCTAACTACAACACTTTTAGGGTTCCGTACATCAAAAGGAAAAAAGAACCCTTATAACATCACTTCGTTGTCTGTCTGCCTATCTCTCTATCTATCTGCTTGTTAAGACCATTTTTCTCAGGAATGGGAGAAGGTATCAAGTTGAAATTAATATCATATTAATCAGATCTTTAATCTATTGGAGCAGTAAAAAAATCAAACTTTTTAGTCATCGCAGTCAAAAGATAGAGCCGTTTATGTCGCATATTTTGACACTCTTAAGGAATCAAAATATATAGGGGTTCCCCTGACCTAGAATAATGAAATTTAGCAAGAAGTAATATCATAAAACACAAATACACAGAAAAATCCGAAAGTGGTAAATCTGCAGTTACATCATTTAAAAAATATGTTTTAATTGTAATATTGTAATTATACGTTTCGGGGGCTGATATTTGGGGGAAACTTAAACCACACTCGGAAAAAACAGCAAAAATCTGCGAAACTCGATTCCCGTGACGGACATACCTGAGTTACTAGTAAAATTAATAAAAAAGCGTACTCAGACAGCAAGTCGCCATCTGTAGATATTTTCTGTAAGTATATACTATGTGTAGGAACTGCTCTGGTAGAAGGACGGAGCTAATGGTGGACCTGGGTAAACTATAATTCAAGCATTGCAATTTCTGGTCAGTGTGCTAGCCCACTTTGAATAAACTTTACCCCACATAACACTATTTTACGGCGTTTTCATTTAATGATGCAAAATTATCTGTTACTTAAGATCAAAGAAAGCCCGAGAGGTGGTGAAAAATGGCACATATGAGAGAAAGTTAATATGCGGAATACTAATGTTACCACGAAACCTAACACGCTAGCGACAGGGCGAGTCAGAGAGGCGTCGGTGGTGATACTGTTAATTGGAAAAGCGACTCATCGGTGAGTCGCATTAACTTAATAATTTGCCGGCAGAACGACTCACCGGTGGATCGCTGTTGATGGTCTCATTTTCGGCACCTAAAAATGCAATAATTTTGAAATTACACCCTCAAGATATGGTGGCTGTATAAAAATTTATTATCAGCTTAAGAAATATTCGTTCAAAATGTGGTGTTACATGCGAATGATGAGGATACCGTGGATAGAGAAGGTTAGAAATGAAGAGGTATTAAAAAGAATAGATGAACAGAGGACTCTACGGAAGTCAATAAAAAATAGGTGAGATAAATTGGTAGGACACCTTCTCAGGCATGGATGGCTAGTCAGAGACATATTAGAGACAGAAACAGGAGTTAGGACGAGTAGAGGTGGACCTATATTAGATTACTGTTCGCAAATAGTTGTGGGATGTTCTAGTTTTAGGAAAATGCGAAGATTAGCTCAGGATAGGAAGGAGTGGAGGTGTGTGTCCAAGCAGGCGTTTTGAGTTACTTGAAGCATTAAATTTTTAATTTTCACGGAACTCAAGACGTCTTTGATTAAATGATTCTTAAACTATACGAAACTGCGTGATCTCAAAAATAGCAAACAGTAGGAAATAAATATTCAGACTAAAACATTATTTAACACTAATATTATCACTGAATTTAACGCGTTAGCGGGACACCAATACTTCTAATTGGAAATGCAGCTGCATTACCCGGCGTTAATATGTTAAGGGGTTTTGAGTTATGAGGTGTTATATGTATATTTATGGTTTACATTTTTATTTTTTCTCTGCAAAAAAGCTGGCGAGATGCCTCACTATTTGGTAGTTTCTCCAAATTACTAACCAAAAACGTATTTTTTATAATTTAGTGTTGATCATCGACAGCATTGGCCGAAAATTAGTATTGATAGATACATGAGTATGAGTAGCTACGTGTAACGAATCGCTAATTTCTGACCCATATAACTACCCATAGACTATAGTGCATTTGAGCAATTTCTTATAAGACTAGTTGACGCGATCATCTGGAAAAGTACAACACTTGTTACACACGCATGCGGTGCATTCTCGGACAATGGTTTGTGTGCCGTTTCGGTACGATACGCATCGTTAAACAAAAGTGCATTTTAGTTTTAGCAACACACGCGCCCTTATGCATACATGTACCTATATTATAAACACTGGTAGATACACTTATTACATTTCTGCACACTATTAGCCACCGCAACGAGTCTATACCGCACTGCCCACTTTACCATTATAACCGATAACAATTAAAACGCATGTATTACCGATAAGGAGCAATCTCTTTAGCTAATGACCAACTTCGAGGTAAATTTGAATAAAACCGCTCTTTGTTCATACCCACGTATATAAACAACAGTTACGAAGTTGAATGGTTTTTACAAAACCCAACAATTTTTACGTCTATTCAGATGAAGTTCTGGATAAACATAAAATAAATATAATGTCTATTAGTACCTTTACAGACTAAGACAAGTCCCTGAAAGAGGGCAGCAGCTCTTTACGTACTCAGGGCGGCAGAGATAGGGGTAGGTGCAATATTTCACNATAAAAATCAGGAAGTTTTAATGAAATTGTCCCTGTTGCTCATCGTTCATAACCACATTTTGAAGAAATTTTAGGCATTTATTGATGCACTCAGAAATATTGACGTCATATATTCACTCTTTAATAACGGATCTCAGTAAATGTTTCAAGAACACTCTCCCCAAGCTAAACAAAAAAGATTTGATTACTTTAAAACATTACATACTGTGCAGTTAAAAGGATTAGTAAACGAATTACGGCATATGTCGCCATCTAGTGATATTTATTGCTAACTGAAGTAAGACAAGGGTCTTGTGCAACTGAATCAAAATAACAACTAATTCGATATTATATATCTAAACATGCTAACAAGAGGCATCTTCGGTTTCTTCGATGATTTGTGGAGACTGCCTATGGCGTGCTGATGAGATCAATTAAAATCGAAATCACGATTCACAACTAGCAATTTTAATAAAGTACTAACCAAGATGTCAGATGATTTAAGAAGATATCAGAAAATTAGCGCAGGATAAGAAAGAGTGGAGGTGCGTGTCCAACCAGTCTTAGGACTGACGACTTTATGATGATAATAATGTAATTAATTATTCTTTTACTATAAATAAAGATATTTTTGTGTAATAAACTATATAAAATCACTGCAAGTGCTTAGAGCTCTCTCTAGAATACTCTAAATGGTTTTAATATACTCAATAAATCCCCAGTGAAGGCAAATTTACATGTCTAACGCTCTCCATCCTTCCGGAACAGGAAAGAAATCGCGTCGTATTGACCAATGTACTACACCTGCATGCCTTGGTAGATATTCTTAAGGATATTAGAGAGTATTATTATTAGACTAAAAAAATCAGTTATCACAAAACTTGTGTTTTTGGAAAAAAATATTTGATCTTCCCATCTTAAAAGGTCATTTCTGAGTTTTCCCCATTATAAAATTATTCTGTCGACAACACAGTTGGTTAATGAGGTAAGAAACGTAACAAACAGTTACTATACTTTTGTGTTTTTTATTTTCAGGTTGGTTTTCTTTAACGAACGATAAAGGAGAAAAATGTGCCGTAACCCATACAACTATTCTGCAGCTTGTGAGAGATCAAGTGTGCGCTTTTTTAAGTGTACAATCTTTCTCAGGATATACAGCCAGTAACCATGATCCATTAGGTACGTAAAAAGCATTCAATTTGTACAACTGAAATTTTGTTAGTTAGGTTGTGTTAAAACAAAACTATTATACCTAAACATAAAGAATGGTTTCAACCACATCAAAATAGATTCAGTAGTTCTCAAAATATTAGATTCATTTGCATTTTACTTGGCTAGAAACAGCCACGCTATTTTAAAAACCAATCAGATTTTGGGGATGAAATCTTTACGAGCAACACAAAGTGTGAAATTTGCCAATACAATTTGTATTTTATTTTTACAAGTACAAGTGGATTCCATTAGCAATATCGTTGCACTTCGTTAAAATTTTTTTCACTGAATAAATAAACATTATTCGAATGATCAAAAGCATGATGCCAACTGTTCGTTCCCATTATTATTAATGTATTTCGTTGATTGCAGATAGCCGAACAGGGAAGACTCAATACTTAAAGACTCAGATTCGTGGCGGTCAAGTCTTTCAGCTCAGGGCTGTGTTCCAGCATCGCGACAAGTACGACGGAGGCAGGCATTCCACCAAGTCATCACGATTGTCACGATCTGCGAGAGATAAAGATTTGGCCAACCGTTATGCACAACTCATCGGCCAAAATAATCAGGTAAGTTCGCGACTGCAGAATTTCTCATTAGACGAACTGATGTCTACACCCAGAAGCATATACACTAGAATAAACTGTGTATGATGGAAACCACACATAATTACGCTGCAGCTCCGTATACCGTGAACGAACAACACATTCGCTTATGGAAACAAATAGATATTTACAATTTACTTCAATTATTAACAATAAGTATTTCTTCTAATTTTCTTAAACGATGATTTACAAATCATAATAAATTGCAACAATTTTGCTTTCCCTTTCTTTCGATACTTAGGCATGTACATCTACGTAGAATAGAAGCATAACTACTTTTCATTACAGATTCACTTATTTTTGACATTTTCTGCAACATGTTTAGCAATAAAATGCACGTTTTATAAATATCATTTGCAATATTACGAACTACGGTTTGTCTCTATTCGTAAAAGGAATTTCCTCACGCTTGCGTAACAAAAAATGTGAATTTATTAGGACAGTGTAACTTTTCTCTGCCCGTTTATGTGAAACTTTTAATAATAACCACTGGTTTGGAACAGTTATGTTTAAAAATGGCACCAGAATTGGCCTCGAGCTTCTAATTTATATATTAAACGGTTTTATTTCTTGTTTACTGCTTCTGTGTACGCGCCCAAGTGCCACCAGTAACTTAGGAAAGTACCAGCATTTCAATTTCAAATTGACCGTTGCTCCTTTTTTATCACTTACTGCTGAATATAATACATACAGAGTCTGTAAAGTTTACATTTTTTACTGAAAAGGTCTTGCACTCTACCAATCTTATTATTTAAAATAAACTTATTAAATC
>NW_020438873.1:659584-688082 GCF_000699045.2 Agrilus planipennis | reverse complement strand
GACTTTCAGGTAGGTTTAATTTATGGCTTTTAGGTAATTCTTTAAAATTTTAAAAATTATCTTTAAAAGTATGTTATTCCTTTTATAAATGTTCTGCATAGTAGAATCAGCGTTCCCATTAGTATAGCTCCTCCTGTGTTCTGTAATCCTTTGATTGAAGGATCTACCAGTTTGTCCCACATAGACTTGATTACAGTCCCCACATTCCAATAAATAAACTTTACTTTCGTTTCATTTAATTGATTATGGAGTTTTAACAAGTAAAGCCTTCTACCATTAATTATTAGGAATATAAAGTAACAAAAATTCAATTACCAAAATTTGTGATCCAACTACTCTATATTTCCAGCAATTTAATAAATAACGTCCATGTTGAAATAAAAGATTCGATTATCCAGTTTTAAAAGGATAATAATTAATGTCGTGGACGCAGCGTTACATAAAAAATAGGTCGAAATACTTATAAACGTACTAAATACAGTTTCCAAACATGTACTTACTTAATTATTATTTATGTAGGAACGTTAGTTACGCTACAAATGACATAGCAGCATGAAAATTGATAAATGATTTTATACCTCATTTTCGATAACCGGTAGAAATAATTTATGTACATACTTAAACAGTTTACTACTGCTTATTAAGAAATTACTTCTGTTGAAATTTCATTCATAACTATATGCAGGTACCAGAGAAATATGATCGAAAATTGGCTACTAAATTAAAACAGCATTTTTAAAGAAAACGAATTAAACGAAATATTAAATTAAATCGTTTTCTTCAATTATCCGTGATATTAAGTAATTTAAAAAGACATTTTTATGTCTTCCTTGCAGCGACTTTTTTTTAGTATTGGCAATTAAAAGTGAAGCAAAAATAATAGTTCTTTGCTTATTAACCTAGATTAATNAGATAATATATTTAGAAGCTTCTTATATCAATATTAGAGGACGTAATCGCAATTATCCATATCAATTCCAACATCGATTCATTGAAATGATGGTCGACAAAATCGATTATATGAAATAATTAGACCTATCTGCATATTTATATAATATATATAGTTACATTTAACATTAACGTTGAGAAGTACTAAATTACTGAAAATTTTTGTATTGTAGAGTGTTCTGTATTATTAGAATCCATAAACAATACAGTAGCAAATTCATTATTAATTTTGCACGTCACAAGTTTCGTGTTGACGAATTTTCAGAATATCACAGGATAGTACCTAAACCCTATTGAATTTTAAAAGGATTAAGATAATTAGTTTTATATAGTACCTCGTAAATAACTATACATAGGCAGTACGTCGCAATTTTTAGAAATCTGTTATTTATTGTGGGTTCATTCATTTTTAATTAATAGTGATTAAAGTAAACCCACGGCGTAGCTATTAACTGCTTGTTAAGGTACGTAAATAGATTTAAGTAGAATAATATATGCTTAGTCAACATTTTGTCGTAACAACTAGACATAGGTTACGATATTTTTGGGGTTTACTTTTCATATCTCAAAAGGAAAAAAGAACCTTTATAGGATTACTTATGTCTGTCTGTCGATGTCAAGACCCTTTTTCTCAGGAACGCGTGGAGATACCAAGTTGAAATTAATATCAAATAATCATGTTAGNAAAAAGAATATTGTTTTAATTGTAATATTGTAATTATACGTTTCGGGGGCTGATTTTTGGAGGAAACTTAAACCACACTCGGAAAAAACAGCAAAAATCTGCGAAACTCGATTCCCGTGACGGACATACCTGAGTTACTAGTAAAATTAATAAATAAGCGTACTCAGACAGCAGGTCGCCATCTGTAGATATTTTCTGTAAGTATATACTATGTGTAGGAACTGCTCTGGTAGAAGGACGGAGCTAATGGTGGACCCGGGTAAACCATAATTCAAGCATTGCAATTTCTGGTCAGTGTGCTAGGCCACCTTGAATAAACTTTACCCCACATAACACTATTTTACGGCGTTTTCATTTAATGATGCAAAATTATCTATTACTTAAGATCAAAGAAAGCCCGAGAGGTGGTGAAAAATGGCGCATATGAGAGAAAGTTAATATGCGGAATACTAATGTTACCACGAAACCTAACACGCTAGCGACAGGGCGAGTCAGAGAGGCGTCGGTGGTGATACTGTTAATTGGAAAAGCGACTCATCGGTGAGTCGCATTAACTTAATAATTTGCCGGCAGAACGACTCACCGGTGGATCGCTGTTGATGGTCTCATTTTCGGCACCTAAAAATGCAATAATTTTGAAATTACACCCTCAAGATATGGTGGCTGTATAAAAATTTATTATCAGCTTAAGAAATATTCGTTCAAAATGTGGTGTTACATGCGAATGATGAGGATACCGTGGATAGAGAAGGTTAGAAATGAAGAGGTATTAAAAAGAATAGATGAACAGAGGACTCTACGGAAGTCAATAAAAAATAGGTGAGATAAATTGGTAGGACACCTTCTCAGGCATGGAGGGCTAGTCAGAGACATATTAGAGACAGAAACAGGAGTTAGGACGAGTAGAGGTGGACCTATATTAGATTACTGTTCGCAAATTGTTGTGGGATGTTCTAGTTTTAGGAAAATGCGAAGATTAGCTAGGTATAGGAAGGAGTGGAGGTGTGTGTCCAAGCAGGTGTTTTGAGTTACTTGAAGCTTTAAATTTTTATTTTCACGGAACTCAAGACGTCTTTGGTTAAATGATTCTTAAACTCTACGAAACTGTGATCCCAAAAATAGCAAACGGTAGGAAATACATATTCGGACTAAAACATTATTTGTGTTTGCTTCCTAGGTGCGTAATACACTAATATTATCACCGAATTTAACGCGTTAGCGGGATACCAATACTTCTAATTGGAAATGCGGCTGCACTATCCGGCGTTAATATGTTAAGGGGTTTTGAGTTATGAGGTGTTATATGTATATTTATGGTTTACATTTTTATTTTTTCTCTGCAAAAAAGCTGGCGAGATGCCTCACTATTTGGTAGTTTCTCCAAATTACTAACCAAAAACGTATTTTTTATAATTTAGTGTTGATCATCGACAGCATTGGCCGAAAATTAGTATTGATAGATACATGAGTATGAGTAGCTACGTGTAACGAATCGCTAATTTCTGACCCATATAACTACCCATAGACTATAGTGCATTTGAGCAATTTCTTATAAGACTAGTTGACGCGATCATCTGGAAAAGTACAACACTTGTTACACACGCATGCGGTGCATTCTCGGGCAATGGTTTGTGTGCCGTTTCGGTACGATACGCATCGTTAAACAAAAGTGCATTTTAGTTTTAGCAACACACGCGCCCTTATGCATACATGTACCTATATTATAAACACTGGTAGATACACTTATTACATTTCTGCACACTATTAGCCACCGCAACGAGTCTATACCGCACTGCCCACTTTACCATTATAACCGATAACAATTAAAACGCATGTATTACCGATAAGGAGCAATCTCTTTAGCTAATGACCAACTTCGAGGTAAATTTGAATAAAACCGCTCTTTGTTCATACCCACGTATATAAACAACAGTTACGAAGTTGAATGGTTTTTACAAAACCCAACAATTTTTACGTCTATTCAGATGAAGTTCTGGATAAACATAAAATAAATATAATGTCTATTAGTACCTTTACAGACTAAGACAAGTCCCTGAAAGAGGGCAGCAGCTCTTTACGTACTCAGGGCGGCAGAGATAGGGGTAGGTGCAATATTTCACGAGTCGAAACGAGGAATATTAGGACAATGAGGCAAGTAGGGAAATTGGAAAAGTTGAAAGTTAAGATGAATAGATTAGAATTAGATATAGTAGGCATTAGTGATGTCCGTTGGACATCTGGAATAAAGACTTTAGAATAATACATATAGGATCAGTGGAAGGTAATTCGGGGGTTGGAATTGTAATGCGTAGGACAGCAGGACAAAGTTATTTACAAAAAGCGATAGCATAGTTATGGTTAAATTAAACTCAAAGCTGGTAAAAACGGTATTAATGCAGGCCTACATGCCTGCATCATCTTACACTGATGAAGATGAAGAAGCGGTTTGTGCAAATATAGAAGACGTGTTAAGTTTAGTGGAAGGGCAGGAAAACCTAATAGTTGTAATAGTGAAGGTAAAGGCGGTGCAATAGCAGGTTCTTTTGGATTAGGCAATAGAAATGATAGGAGAGATAGATTGATAGATTTTTGCGATAAACATAACTTAACCGTCGCAAGTACTTTATTCAACCAACACGTTAGAAGGCGCTATACGTGGAAGATGTCAGATGATTTAAGAAGATATCAGAAAATTAGCGCAGGATAAGAAAGAGTGGAGGTGCGTGTCCAACCAGTCTTAGGACTGACGACTTTATGATGATAATAATGTAATTAATTATTCTTTTACTATAAATAAAGATATTTTTGTGTAATAAACTATATAAAATCACTGCAAGTGCTTAGAGCTCTCTCTAGAATACTCTAAATGGTTTTAATATACTCAATAAATCCCCAGTGAAGGCAAATTTACATGTCTAACGCTCTCCATCCTTCCGGAACAGGAAAGAAATCGCGTCGTATTGACCAATGTACTACACCTGCATGCCTTGGTAGATATTCTTAAGGATATTAGAGAGTATTATTATTAGACTAAAAAAATCAGTTATCACAAAACTTGTGTTTTTGGAAAAAAATATTTGATCTTCCCATCTTAAAAGGTCATTTCTGAGTTTTCCCCATTATAAAATTATTCTGTCGACAACACAGTTGGTTAATGAGGTAAGAAACGTAACAAACAGTTACTATACTTTTGTGTTTTTTATTTTCAGGTTGGTTTTCTTTAACGAACGATAAAGGAGAAAAATGTGCCGTAACCCATACAACTATTCTGCAGCTTGTGAGAGATCAAGTGTGCGCTTTTTTAAGTGTACAATCTTTCTCAGGATATACAGCCAGTAACCATGATCCATTAGGTACGTAAAAAGCATTCAATTTGTACAACTGAAATTTTGTTAGTTAGGTTGTGTTAAAACAAAACTATTATACCTAAACATAAAGAATGGTTTCAACCACATCAAAATAGATTCAGTAGTTCTCAAAATATTAGATTCATTTGCATTTTACTTGGCTAGAAACAGCCACGCTATTTTAAAAACCAATCAGATTTTGGGGATGAAATCTTTACGAGCAACACAAAGTGTGAAATTTGCCAATACAATTTGTATTTTATTTTTACAAGTACAAGTGGATTCCATTAGCAATATCGTTGCACTTCGTTAAAATTTTTTTCACTGAATAAATAAACATTATTCGAATGATCAAAAGCATGATGCCAACTGTTCGTTCCCATTATTATTAATGTATTTCGTTGATTGCAGATAGCCGAACAGGGAAAACTCAATACTTAAAGACTCAGATTCGTGGCGGTCAAGTCTTTCAGCTCAGGGCTGTGTTCCAGCATCGCGACAAGTACGACGGAGGCAGGCATTCCACCAAGTCATCACGATTGTCACGATCTGCGAGAGATAAAGATTTGGCCAACCGTTATGCACAACTCATCGGCCAAAATAATCAGGTAAGTTCGCGACTGCAGAATTTCTCATTAGACGAACTGATGTCTACACCCAGAAGCATATACACTAGAATAAACTGTGTATGATGGAAACCACACATAATTACGCTGCAGCTCCGTATACCGTGAACGAACAACACATTCGCTTATGGAAACAAATACATATTTACAATTTACTTTAATTATTAACAATAAGTACCTCTTCTAATTTTCTTAAACGATGATTTACAAATCATAATAAATTGCAACAATTTTGCTTTCCCTTTCTTTCGATACTTAGGCATGTACATCTACGTAGAATAGAAGCATAACTACTTTTCATTACAGATTCACTTATTTTTGACATTTTCTGCAACATGTTTAGCAATAAAATGCACGTTTTATAAATATCATTTGCAATATTACGAACTACGGTTTGTCTCTATTCGTAAAAGGAATTTCCTCACGCTTGCGTAACAAAAAATGTGAATTTATTAGGACAGTGTAACTTTTCTCTGCCCGTTTATGTGAAACTTTTAATAATAACCACTGGTTTGGAACAGTTATGTTTAAAAATGGCACCAGAATTGGCCTCGAGCTTCTAATTTATATATTAAACGGTTTTATTTTTTGTTTACTGCTTCTGTGTACGCGCCCAAGTGCCACCAGTAACTTAGGAAAGTACCAGCATTTCAATTTCAAATTGACCGTTGCTCCTTTTTTATCACTTACTGCTGAATATAATACANTGAAGTAAGACAAGGGTCTTGTGCAACTGAATCAAAATAACAACTAAGTCGATATTATTACATATAATGCTTACAAGAGGCACCTTCGGTTTCGAGATGATTTGTGGAGATTGCCTATGGCGTGCTGATGAGATCAATTAAAATCGAATTCACGATTCACAATTAGCAATTTTAATAAAGTACTAACCAAGAAAAATTTGTTTTTATTAGTATAACTACATCACAACCTGCACTAGGTAATATTATATATGTTTGTGGACAAATAATTGCAAATTATTGTTATTTATTCAGGAATTCTACGTACCGTTAACAACGAAGGGAGAATTCTATGAAATTTATACTTCAATGAAGGCACGTCTTTGCTTCCCTGGAATGTTGGACAAAACGGGACCACTGGCTTTGGATAAAGACTGTTTATACAAGATAACCCATTTGCTTAGGAGGATAGCTCTTCCTGTAAAGGTTAAACTATTAGTTGGTCCTCTTCCTCAAGGAGTACCGAAGGAGTTTACAGGTTTGTTCCTTTTATATAATTTTCCATTAAAGAACGTTCTGAAAGGTGTTGGTACTAGTTGAATATATAAAAAGGTCATTTTCTACATCAACTTTGGGATACCATATATGTAGGGATATTTTTGTACTTTGGTATATAAATTGAAGGAAACGAAAGTAAAGTTTCAAAAATATATATTAATTTGTAGAATAAAGATTCGGGCAATAGGGCCGTGGTCTAAGTGAACTATTCTGTCCAGACGTTTCGTCGGCTACTGCGGCTAACATCTTCAGTGGTAGTGCTGCGTTGACAACGTGAACGTAGATTATATCTCGAAGTCTTGACAGCGACTGTCTATTATAGATTCCGGCCGTGAAAGCTTTCGTTCTTATAAGTATATGTATTAATTGTTCACAACAATTGTTTCACCATATCATGGGCTTCTTCAGGTGAAGATATTCTGATTAAAATTGTTACAAAATTAGCATAAATACTAAAAGTTTACAAATTTTATGGGTGGAAACAACGAAAGGGAGGGACAACGTAAGATATTAAGTTTTTGAAGACAAATTTAAATTTAATAATGGATTTTACATCAATTTGATCATTTAGTAAAATATTTAATTTATTGTATTTATTAATATAACGACTTTCAGGTAGGTTTAATTTATGGCTTTTAGGTAATTCTTTTAAATTTTAAAAATTATCTTTAAAAGTATGTTATTCCTTTTATAAATGTTCTGCATAGTAGAATCAGCGTTCCCATTAGTATAGCTCCTCCTGTGTTCTGTAATCCTTTGATTGAAGGATCTACCAGTTTGTCCCACATAGACTTGATTACAGTCCCCACATTCCAATAAATAAACTTTACTTTCGTTTCATTTAATTGATTATGGAGTTTTAACAAGTAAAGCCTTCTACCATTAATTATTAGGAATATAAAGTAACAAAAATTCAATTACCAAAATTTGTGATCCAACTACTCTATATTTCCAGCAATTTAATAAATAACGTCCATGTTGAAATAAAAGATTCGATTATCCAGTTTTAAAAGGATAATAATTAATGTCGTGGACGCAGCGTTACATAAAAAATAGGTCGAAATACTTATAAACGTACTAAATACAGTTTCCAAACATGTACTTACTTAATTATTATTTATGTAGGAACGTTAGTTACGCTACAAATGACATAGCAGCATGAAAATTGATAAATGATTTTATACCTCATTTTCGATAACCGGTAGAAATAATTTATGTACATACTTAAACAGTTTACTACTGCTTATTAAGAAATTACTTCTGTTGAAATTTCATTCATAACTATATGCAGGTACCAGAGAAATATGATCGAAAATTGGCTACTAAATTAAAACAGCATTTTTAAAGAAAACGAATTAAACGAAATATTAAATTAAATCGTTTTCTTCAATTATCCGTGATATTAAGTAATTTAAAAAGACATTTTTATGTCTTCCTTGCAGCGACTTTTTTTTAGTATTGGCAATTAAAAGTGAAGCAAAAATAATAGTTCTTTGCTTATTAACCTAGATTAATTTGACTAATCACTCTTTATGCTTTTAACTGAAAAATCAAATCGATAGAAAAAGTATTTCAGAGAAAAGTTAAAAGAATTTTCAAATGAAAATATTTTCCATCTTTCACTTAAATCTCAGGTCTTATTGTGCATAACATTGTGTTGAAAATTAAAAAAAGGATTCGGATTTAACATTAAACAGCAATCACTTTTCATTCTTATTAACTTTTTTAGTAACAATGCCAACCGGAGGCCCAAAAAATCTTCTTTTCTAAGTTTAAAACGTAAGAAGAAATGTTTTCTTAATAACAACTTGACACTGTAATGATCACAGTGAAAAAATATAGTTCTCACTGTTGAGGTATATATTTCTTAATTTTGACTAATGTTTGCAGATACGTTTATTTTGGAAAAGAAATTTCAAGAACCCCTTCTGGTAACATGCACCTTACCACTGCCAACGGAAGACGCAAAACATGAAATAAATTGTATAAACATGAATTCCGATGTTAAATTAACGAAATGTCGACTGGGATTCGACTCTGAAAATCGCTTATTTAAGTCCCAAAGGTTACAAGCAGCCCTCTCTTTTTGCCATAGAAATGTCGAATCGTGGTATCGGGAAGTTCGACTGGTTCCGAATATGGAAACCCAAAATTCTCACAGATGTCGAAGAAAAGACAACTGCCAAGGAAGCATGTGCAATCAGTGTAGACCACGAATACACGATTCCGATGAACACATTCAACAAATGAAGAACTACGCCAATACGGACTTTAGCGATAAACAAATTATTAGTAAAGAAGTACTAGAAAAATTCCCGAGGACGAAAAAATGGTACAAACACCTGAAGATATTCCAAGCGGGAAACGAAAATGTAAACAACGGAAAGTATGCCGATCTCAAAGATCCAATGGACGGAATGGAAAAAGTGAAAAGTATAGAACGATACAAAGACATGTCGAAACTTATTGAAGAAAAATTCGGAAAGAAAAGTTACAATCCTGTTAAAAAGTCAGCTAGTTTTATGTATTCCGGTAAGAGAATGGACTTGGAAGAAACTCAAGAAGAAGACGATAGCAACCCGTCTCTTCTAAAGTGTCAAAGTTTAGACTTCCAATTACAATCGCCAGAAGGGCAAAGATCGGAAAATTCCCACAGTAGAATAATTCGAAAACCATCAAATGCATCTTCAGATTCCCGAAGTGTGAGAAGCAACGATATTCAGCTGTGTATTCTGGAAGAAGAAAAACCAATCGTTCCATTAAAGGCACCGCACAGGCAATCCTTAAGAGATCTCAAGACCATGAATTTCCACATTACTGAAATCGCATTTGAAGACGCGCCTTTATCGCAGCAGCAGCCGAAACTGAAGAAAAACAAACCAGATTTAATTCCAACTTTAAAGAAAGAAAGCACCACCACTGAAAACTCATTTATTACAGATCGTCTTTGTACCGAGTTTCACGTTAAAACGAAAATCCAGAAGAAGAGCGGTAGCAAAAGTAATCTCCTAGATGGTAACGATGATTTTAGAAGTAGTGTGCGATTAGAAGATCAGAGATTAAAACTGCCAGTCAGTCGGAAACATAGCGAGCCAACACCTAAAAACGCCTTTACCAGATCAGTCCTTGTCCAGGTCCATGAAGAGTCCTTACCAAAACCCAAACCTCCTCGGACTACTGGAACGGTTGTTGTCGCTGATTACAGTCATGTGGCGGACGAAGTTGTCGAAAAGAATTCGGAAAAGGGCGCGGACGAGAATATTTATGCGGAAATTTGCGAAGATGAATGCAACAATTGTGATAATATAAGGAAGTGCGAATGTAAGAGAACTAAAAACTGTCCTGAATATTGCTACGTCAGACTAGGTTCGAACGGTGATAGTGTTAGTCAGTCGGACTCAGACGACGTTATTTATAACACGTTGAGATGAAACCTTTATTATAAATTAATATAATTATGATAGTAATAATCCGCGTTGAACGCTCAATTAAAATTTAAGAACGTGAAACTGCATGTAATTATGTAAATATTTATTACTTTTATTAAAATAAAGAAAGTATTTTATTAAAAGTATTATTTATCGTTCGTACAAATCTTTTAAGTAAAGAAGAGGTAAGTATCAATTCATTTAAAAATCATTCTCTAGCTGAGGATGGCCCTTCGGGATCGAAACACGTTTTAGGTAAGTACCTCAATTTAACCTTATCTCTCTTTAAGGAATAGGAATGTCCTTTATCTTTGAAAATAATACGAAAACCTTGAAAAACATTAATAAAAGGTAACTTTACATCCAACAAAAAAAAATATTGAAATAATTACAAATCTGAATTAGTACTGTTTTAATCCACAATAGATACGTGAGTTGAGTGATCAGGCACACGATTTAGTACGCAACTGCAATATTTTTGGTCAACAGTTAAGTCACTGGGAGCATGGAATCAGTTTACTTTTAGTGGCAAGCGAAAGCATATGTATTTATCGTGGGTGTATGTTCTAATATTGTACAGTGGATAGCGACTTATCTGTCTCTAACAAACAAGTAGGTCTTTTATCGTATGAAGATAACAGTGATCGTGAGGCCAAAAAACATTAGTAGAAAATGACATTAGCTTCAGTCAAAAAATAATTGAAATTATTGAAAATGTGAGTTAACATCGTACTGCTTTAATCAAAAACAAAAAAATATTAGTGAATTATGTTTTGTTAGCAAATAAACAATTAATGTTTTAAGATGTTTCACCCGCGGCTTCGCTCGCGTTGATGTCCTATATACGTGTCAAAGATTATCGACGACCACAAAAAACCATTTTTTTTTTCTATCCTTCGAGAACAATATTTTTTCTTTGGTAAAATATACCCTATGTCCCTTGACAAGGTATCTATATATAAAATTTCATGATAGGTTTTACTTGCAGCTTCGCTTGCATTGGTATCCTAAATATAAAGATCATCGACGACCACATAAAACTAATTATTTCTATCCCTCGGGAACAGTATCTTTTTTTCTGAATAAATGTACCCTTTGTCTTTTTCTGAACTCTTGGATTTGTGTGTACAAAATTTCATGATAGGTTTCACACGCGGCTTAGCTCGCAATGATATCCTAAAGACGTGTCAAAATCTTCGACGACTACATAAAACTAATTTTTCTATCTCTCGGTAACGGTATTTTTTTCTGGAAGAAAAGTATCCTATATCCTTTTGTAGACCCATGACATGTGTGTACAAAATTTCATAATGATGATCGGGGTGAAATGGTAGCAAATTAACACTCACATTCGTATTTATAATATTAGTTATGATAAGCAGTGAATTAATTATTATTTTTGGTTAATGAAATTCGGAAAAGCATTAGTTGGAATTCTGTGCTGCAATTGTACGACAACCTTAATATGGTAAGTTTATATTGTTCGCATTTGTTATTTTTATGTTATTTGTTATATTGACTAAAAATCCATCCCTACACGGTGCATGGTTGAGGATGACAACACCAACATTGAAGCGCCTTTAAAATAACATGCTTATATAGTTTTCCAATGATATGTATAGTGGTTCTTTTTATCACTAAAGATGACTGCAGCCGTGAAATGACTATAATGATGGCAAAACGCTCTCCAGAAGTCTGATAAAATTGGAATCGTATACAACATTTTAAAAGTGTATGTTTGGAGCGCAGCGTTGTATGGGTGCGAAATATGGACACTGGGCACGGCGGAAAAGAAAAGGTTAGAAGCGTTCGAATTGTGGTGTTATAGGCGAATGATGAGGATAACGAGGGTAGAAAAAGTTAGAAATGCAGAGGTATTAGAAAGAATAGGAGAAATCAATAATAAATAGGCGAGATAGTTTGGTAGGACACCTTCTCAGGCATGAAGATCTAGTCATAGACATATTAGAGGCAGAAATAGGAGTTAGGAGTTATTTGAAACAAATCCCTAGTAACCCCATGTAAATATAGCAATGGGAGTCAGCCGGCACAAAGAGCTTTTCTTATCTTCTGTTTACGTCCACGCAGATAGCAGCAAGTAGGTAGGTAAGCGTGTACGTTAAAATGGTTCAGTTACAAAGTGATATTCTGAGTAGAAACTGTCTTCAGGTAACTTTTGAATAAGTATGACTCCTAGATGCACATTTACTGTTAAATAAAGGTGCAAATCGTTTCAAAATTGAAAAATGGTGAAAATTGTATAGACGTGTCTGTATCTCTTCTTCTTTGCTTGTAACGACTTCCGGATATAACGACGAAATTACGGTAGTCCCTTCGTCGTCGTTATATTCGAAATCCACTGTAGTTAAGGATGTGGGTTGTTCTAGTTTTAGGGAAATGCGAAGTTTATCTGAGGATAGGAAAGAGTGGAGTCTTAAGACTGACGACCTTATGATGATGACAACATTTTGGGTCCTTTATTTTGTTTTATCGAATTGCTAATTCAACGACATTGAACTAGCGTTTACACGAACAATTAAAATGAAAAGAAAATGTTATCAACATGTATTTTTTCTTCTGCTGCACATTACAATACAGATATAACAACAATTTAATTCTACTAGTACTGATGTATGATCAATAAATGCTATTATTTTATGGTACTACCGTAGGATGCGTCCAATTTCACTGTTAATTAAGACTGAAAGATAAAGAAAAGCCCAAATATATGTGCTAATTAATTAATTTTCGAGCAAACATAGCCACCATTCGTAATAATTTACATATTTACTTACATAAAAAACGCGTGACTATATGCAATAATTTAATTTATATACAATAATCACATTTGACTAATACTGACTTATAATAACAATTTGTTAGTTATTGCTAACTGTAAATCCTGTGCAGTTTTTTATTCTGCAAATTGACGGTACCTTACGATGTTCTAAACAACACTAATAATATCGTATTATAAAGAGGCGTACTGACCTGAGCACTTGTGTATAGTCGTAAATTCGTTCAGATTGAACGAAATTTTATCGAAAGAAGTTTGTATTTTAGATGTCTAGATGTAATGAATATTACTGTTTTCGGTAGCTACTAGAACCCCTAAAAACGAATAATTGGAGCATACATTTTTTGCGTACAAGTTGTATTCGTACAAATGATTGTGTTTAAGTCAGTACGCACCTTAAGATACTACTAGAGGCTACTATTTAGTCAAATCTTTATAACTAATTTATTGTAACAACTTCACAACTACACACGCTTTAAAAATCTTGTTAAACGAACTATGTATTTTTGTAAAAGGTCTAAACATTCTTAAAATATTACAAGATATTTCAAATTTAGAATTTTAATTAAATCGAAGACGGATTAAATGAAGAAAACGATCTCTTTGGGTACATATTGGGTATTGATTTCAGCAGCAAATAAATAATAATCTTTATTATTAGAACAAACAGCTATAGGTAGGTACCACTAAATTTAACGTACTTATTCATTGTTCTGTTGAGGAGATTAACGATAAACTTAAAACTAAACCAAAATGAGAAATATTGGTATCTCCCTTCATTTGCATTATTAAAATAACAGTAACAATATTTTTATAATACCATTAATTAATCACTACCAATATTGTACTTATATACGTAACTTTAGTTCATTTTTATAATAATGCTTTTATGGAAGACATAGGATGTATTTGAGCACTTATTAAAAATTAGACCCAAGGGAACAAGGGGATGTGTTGTGGGTCAAATACATCGTATAAGAGCCTTAAATCTAACTCTGAATTTACAACAATATACATAATATATATTTTGTGTATATGAGGAGATAAATAAAAATTCTTTTAAAATATATTTCAATATTAATCTTCAGCTGTAGCCATATTATACTGATTAAATTTACCCTATTCTAGATAAAGTATTCCAAAAAGAAAACTTTACCACTGGAAGACTTCTTTTCTTTTAAGTATTGCATACAGGTAAAGTATTTTCTAAAATTATAGAATGTTACATTTTAAAGTTATTTTAAGCAAATCATTGATGCTTCTTCTCTTATCGTTTTCGTGGAAGAAATTAAATTAAATTAAAACTATTATTGTAGATAGCAGCTACTTCAAATAACAACAAAAAAAAAAAAAAAATAAATATATATATGTTCGTATAAGTAAAGAGATTGAGCACTTACAAAATAGTATCTATTATAAATCCGAAGCATGTAAAATTGAAAGGAAGCAGAAAAAATAATATTTATTTGTAAGCATGAATATACCGTAATTTATCCGCTATTCCAATTTATAATGGAAGACATTGATGTATTGTCAAGTAATTATGACTTCTAAGTGTATCTAGGTGCTTAGGTTGTATGTATTTTTTAATATAGACAAACCGCGTACTTAGAATGGTAGTCCGATTTCGAAGGCTTTGATCAAAGCGCTTCCAGAATCGTACATCCCTATGACTCCAAATAGGATACCCAATGCAATAATAAAATAATCAAACGCTATTCCTCTCGTGTCCAGCTCTTGACGTTTGAGTTTTAAATGGAAATAACACGGCCATATAAAACTCAACATCGTGCCCGTAAAGCTGCCGATAAAGCCCATTAAAATTGAAAAATGCGGAATAAAACACGCCATGAGTATTGTAAAAACAACTACACCGACTCTCCATGCAAGACCCCATACCTTGAGTTCTCCATCCAATTCCCATATGGAAGGAAATGGAGTTTTCGGGCGTCCTTTGAAGAGAATTCTTTCCAACAATTCGCATGCCGCATAGTACGGTAATGGATAACTTAAAAGGGCTTTTATTACTAAAAATACGTTAACGAGACCTTTGAAAAACGGAGAATGAAGGTTATTCGTAATAACTTGTTGGGTATCGTTCTGGAACGTCAAGAAGCAGACGTATCCAAACAGCGATTTGAATATCGCTGCCCAAATGTGAGACCAATCCAGCATCCACTGGAATTTCGAAGGATCTTCCATGTTTCCTTCCAAAGTTGGCAAGAATATTTGCGACGTGTATGAGAAAACGATGACCCCTAAACATATAGGGAAGTTTTCTAGGTCTAAAGTCCACTTGACCTTTCCCCAACCCCAATCAGCAATGTCCAGTAGACAATAACCCAATATAACAACGTTGATGACGATATGCGACATTGTACACCAAAATGACAATAGGCTGACGCTTTTTAAAGATTTTAAAAATCCTAAAAAAAAGTCAACATGTTACCACTACAATAATTACCTACCTAACATTTTCTTGTAGACGGAAATAATTAATTTTAATAAAACTAGTTCTTCCCCCCTGTCAGTCACTGCGAGCTCGAAACTGTTAGCACCACTGCTTCGAGTGGTGGAAATTCACTTTTGTGAACAATTTGTTTAATTAGTTTGTTTGTGTTAAACATTGTTTGAAAAACGTTTTGATTCTAATTGTTTATATTCATGCCCTTTAAAATAATTAGAGAGTAATAGTTGGACTATGCCCTGTGCTGACAGCACTCACAATTTTTTTTATATATATAATTGTAAAAAAAAAAGATTTCAGCTCTACGTTTATTCGTATTGTCAATAGTCAGCCATTTTTATTGCTCCACTATGACGTAGTGTCGGCCATCATTCTTTTCTAATTGTTGCTGTTGTCGGCCATCATTCTTTTTAATTGTTGCTGTTGTCGGCCATCATTCTTTTTCAATTGTTGTGTCATTGTCACTGATGTCGGCCATTATGGTTTTTTAATAGATGTATTGTAATCAATGGTTAAAATTTAAAAGAATTGTTTGTAAATAGGTATGCAACATATCGTACACTTCAGCATAAGAAATTGCTGATACTAACTTTCATTTACGTAATACTACTTTGCCCTGTTCTGACAGCACTTATAATTTCTTTTATATAAATATAATATTTACCTAGCGGAAGTAAAAATATTCCCACTACCATCATCCAGGATCTTGTATCGATAGCACCATCGGGGAAAGTGCCAATCATCATATCACCGCAAACAACGACGTACAAGATACAGGTCATTAGAAGTTCTATAATTTGTGCTGCATTTACAATTTTAGCTCCGTATTTTTTCCCGAAACATTCCCTCGCAATTGCCACGTATGAGTCGCGAACCCTCACTTGTTGACCGGATTGGGGATCAAACTCATACAGACATTCAACCAAAATTTTCCCAGTGTAACAGCAAATGTAAGCTACACCAACCATTGCCAAAATAGCCCAGTATCCACCCCTCATTACAGCGAATGGGAGTGACACGATAAACATGCCCTGAAACCAATATGAAAAATTAGTTTTCCAGAGAAACATCATCACTTTTTAATTATATCTGTGCATACAAGAAATGCAATCCTTACTATTAATTATTATCGTAATATTTATAGGCAAATAGTACGCCATTACTTACTTGAATAGCGTTCGTAACATTCCATGCGGCCTGATATTCATTAATTTTTATGTCTGTTTTTCCTTCTATAAAATCATCCTCTGATATGTCCATTGAAGAGAATGTTGACTGCCTTTTTTCAAAATTGCCAGCGCCACTTTGGTACCCTTGAAGAAAAGGGTTCGTGGGGTTTGTTGCAATATCAGAATTGGTATTAACGTTGTCCATTTCTTGCTGTTCCGAAAAGGAGTGGGAAGAAGTTGTGTGGTTTATTTGGGCGAAGTGAACTTTTTCGCCCTTTGGAGAGGGTGATGGTTTTTTCTCTGGCAACTGCTGCCGGAGGGTCTGCCAAGCAACATTCATTGCTGCCTGCACATGTGGTATTTGGAAGCTCCCGAATTTCGACATCTTTAACAACTTATATAGTAGTCAATAGACCAAGGAAGACAGTTGATTTAATAATTTTATCAAACAAATATATCGATTTTAATTTGGTTTACCATATTCACGCGTTATTTTTACTGGAAGACGTTTTTTTAGAAAAGTTTTACCACTGCTAATTATATAGATAATAGGTATACTATATCACATCGCTTTTTCGACACTTATAACACGTAATTACTACAATAATCGCTTATATAAATCGCTGTTCACAATGTACCTAATCATCGAAAGAAAATCAATAATCCCGAAATTTAGAAACAAGTACTAAGAATTATAATGAATTGCACTTTATTTAAATGTCGTTAATATTGAACTTCTATTTATTGAAAAGCATTTTAAACACTAAAGACAATTTTCAGGAAACCAAATTTTATTAAAATAAAAATTAAATTTCGGTAATCGCCATTCTGGCGACGACTCATTTGCGCTCAACTGGTACAGCGTCAGCATCCCTCGAACGTCCCGACGGACGCACAGGACCGCATTAGCAGTTTTTTAAACAGAAAGCGTTTACTCTCTTACGAACTGTTTAGCTGTAAATCGAAGTTTGTAATAAGTGCACAAATCAAAGAATAATAGACAAGTTTGTGTCTTTTCGTCTCTTTCCTTTGATTTTTAAAAATTTTGTACAGGTGCGCAAAAATAAAAAGCTTACTTAATAAAATTAATAGCAAATTAATTATAATTTTTTGTATACACGTATATATAGACAGGCGGATTACTTCTTGAAGTTCTTTTGTCTTTAAAAAATTGATAACAATTTAAAAGTTTAAAAATGAGAAAATTACTGAAATTTGTTGTAACATTACAATCATTATCATCGTAACGTCTTTAACCCGATGACCGGTTAGGCACGCATCTTCAGTTCATTACTTCTAATAAAAATAAAAAAAAATTACAGCATACAACTAAAATTTGGAACATCAACAAGTACAATCCGGTCCTGTACAAGGATTCAAGAAAACAACACAGTTATTGATCGTATAATATGCATTTTATGTTTTGCAAGAAAAAGGACAGATTTATTTTTTATTATTTGATCGTAATCATTACGAAAAAGATTGGAATCATAAAGGAAAAGAAGCTGTGAAAGGTTTCTTTGCATGGTCCATTATATACATACCATCATGTTTATCAGGGAATGAAAATAAAGAGAATTTTGTCTTGATAATTTTGATATCAAACGATAGTAATATGAAGAGTATTTGATGCACTAATTACAGTAAATCATTAATTATAAACATTACTATCGTACTATGAGTTTTAAAAATATTAAATATGACCTGCTTAATGCTTAAATTTTAAAAAACTACGTTTTCCGAAAAGCTAAATCTGAGACACTATTACATGCTACTACAGTCACAACTGTTATCTGTGATCATAATTATTTCATGGCTATGGTCAATGGTATGTCATATGCATTGACGTTTTGAGTAAAGATTATTTTGTCGACGCTGACTGTAAATAGTTTTTTTTAATTAATTATATACTGTAATTGTGCCTTTTGCTTAGGATTTTTCATTTCGTTCTTTTCTTAATTATTCTGCAGAGCAGCAGTTGAGGATAAAAGACAAAATGAGTTCTGGTTTTATAACAGAAACTGAAATAGAAGCAGCCAAAAAGAAACGACAAGAAGATTGGGAACGAGTTAGAAAAGCAGATGATCCCCTAGGTAAAATACCAATAAATTATTATTAAAGACAATTATGCATGTTTGGTTTCTAGAGGCTCCAGAGCCGACATACGATTCAAGAAGTTTATATGAAAGACTTCAGGAACAAAAACAAAAGAGGGATTTGGAATATGAGGAAGCTCATAAACTAAGTGAGTAGGTATTTTTAAAAACATAAATTATTTTAGTTAATTACTTTCTTGAACGTTACAGAAAACATGATTAAAGGGCTGGATGATGATGAAATTGAGTTTCTTGATTTAGTTGATAAAACTAAAATGGCTGTTGATAGAAGAAAGATGATTGAAGAGGAAAAGGAATTGAATGATTATCGTAATCGAGTGGCAAGTCTTAACGAAGAAAACGTAGAAAAAAAGAAACAAACTGACACAACAACCACTAAGTCAAAAACACAACCATGTAACAGAACATCACAAACAAAATTGCTAAAAGGAGCTGTTGTAGCAAAATCTTCTGCAGTTAAACATAAGCTTAGTGATAGTGAATCTAAAGTATCAAATGCAGATATTGATATTAAGGAGGAATCTGAATGTAAAAAAATTAAAAGTGAATCTTCTGAAGATAAATCCTGTGATAATTCAGATAAAAATGTTGCATCTTCATTACACTCATCAAGAAAAAGAAAGCTAATAGCAAACAGCACAAAGAACTGTTTAATTAATAAAGCAAGTCATGGACATAACTCAGTCATGAAATGTATTGGTGTTTTGCCAGGAATGGGCTATTACAGTGCTTCATCTTCAGAAGAAAGTTCAGATTCAGATCATGAAATAAAATTAACTGATATTATACATAAACCGGAAAAAAAGGAAAAAGAGCCACAGCAACAACAATAGATCTACCAAAAGGTAATTGCTATGGTAAATAATTGTACTGGTTAATTTTTATTGCCATTGATTCCCATCCAAACTTACTTAATAAAGTAAATATGTAATATATTTTTAATTGGCAAGAATGTTTAATGTTTAATAAAATTACCAAGAGACATTTGGAATCTTGATTTCCTAAATTTGTGTAACACTCGAGAAAACAGTATTACAGTAAACTGAACATTTTTAAAAGAAAGTACTCTAAAAAATGTGTTACATACAAATATTTAAACTTTGCGTCTTTAAATCTTGTGCGCAAGTTACTGAAGGCAGTATTTCCTGTAAATATTATTGAAATATAAAGAAAAATTGAACAATGATGAAACTACATAGTTATTTTAATTTCATTGATGGATGTTAAACTGTTGCCACTTTCTAGTTTTCTTGAGTCGTAATTGGAAACATTTTTGCAGATTTAAACAAACAAATGATAAAAGAAAAAGTAGCATTTTTCCTCATGAAAAACGTAACAAATTGTCTAAAATATAGGCTAATACATAAATAAAGCACTGAAACTCAAAATATATGTAAAGAATATAAAAACCTAAAACGCGTTTCAGTCCCAACATTCTCAATTAATCTCTTGACCATCAACAATTACTCCTTTTGATTTGCTTTTGGGAGGTAAATAAGTTTTTGTACAAAAAACATGAAACTTATTAGTTAGTAGTAGGGTAGTTCACTTTTAGAACTGAACTACAACTTGACAAATCAGAGTTTTAGAAATTATATGTTTTAATTTTTCTTGTTTCACAAAATTGAAAGAATAGAAACTTGATGATAATTAAAGGGATAAACAGTCTTAACGAATGGGCACACATAATCAACTATATGAAACAAGAAAACAAAAAATTAAAAATTTTATTTGTCTAATTTAAATTATGCAGACAGTAAAATCAAAACAAATAGTTGCAGAACATAATCATCCACAATATAAAAATCATTAAATATTAATTACTTCTATTAGAAATTACTTCATTAAACAAGCAATGATTGAGTAGGTTTCTTTCCAGGCCATGCTTCTTTTGCATATTTCTTCTTTTTCGGTTCTAACGAGTCATTCGATGGTACTGAGGGCGTCACTAATGACGTGGTTTGTTTCGTGTAGTTTTGTTCCATATCTACGTCAGGTGCAGGGTTTGGAAGCACAATTCCCAACTTCGAAGTTAATGAAGTGTACATTCCAATACCACTGGAAGTTACAGTTTGCTCGGGAGGCAAATCGTGGTACAATTGCGGCATGGTTGTATGAATGCTTCGAGGAATTTTAAAATCAGTATTATTGAGACCCATATTGTCAAACCGTGATCGTTTTTGGGATGACGGAACAACTGTGGATTGAATTAAGTTTCTAAATTTTCCAACGTTTGGATCAACATCTTCTGGATTGATTACTTCCTCGTCCTCATTGAAACTGACCATCTTTTTCTTTCGTTTTCTACTATTTCGTTTATCAGTGTCATCTGTTATACCCAACATTGATATTCTCCTATTATGGGCAGTGTTAAACTCGGTCAGATTCTAAAATTTATTTAAGAAAATTTTCATACCTAAGGTTTGATATAAAATATAAACCATGTATTATTTATGTCCTATACTAATCGACGTTTTAATTTGTTATATGAGAAAAGTTACAAATTATTTAAAATGCACAATTTTATTATATAAAATTGTTCAAACTCTTATCTTACATCTAATTCAGTTTCAGTTTCTGGAAGGCCAAGCAAACCTCCTTCTCCTTCCTCTCCTACTTTTTCAATTTCATCAATAATTGGTCTTATACCTGTCTGTGGTCTCTCTCTTATAATGTACATTCTAGTAGATGCCCCAAAATGAAAATTAGATCCAATAGGTAATTGAGTAGGTTTATAACTCTCTAATCGTAATGAACCAATAAATGTTCCATGGGCTTTAAAAAAAGCAATTTAGTAAACAAGCGTCGTTAAATGATTACATTTGCATTGGTATTCATTTTCAATTTTCAAAATATAAACAGTTAATATATCATTTCACTTTTTTGAAAACACTGATTTGATCAAGCTATTAAATGATATTTTAAATATAACAAGTGTAAATCCTGTAATAGTAAAGTATTCATCTGTTTTTAATCTTGTTTGGCAGGCAATATATTATTGAAGAATATTTTGCTTACATGTAGGAAGATAGCAGGTCCAAAATTATTTAAGAATTTATTACCCATTTTCTTCTTGCTGTTAATTGGTCAGATAGATATCCTTTACCAAAAACTTTGCCTGTGCCGAACAATATTTAAATGTTCTCAAAAATCAATAATACTAAGGTACTTCCATGCACATACACAATGATGTACACTAGAATACCAATGCTTCTATTGTTTTTGGATAAAAACAGGATACTCACTGCTTCCTAGGTCAACCAAGAAAGGTCTGTTTAAAATCTTATGATAAACTAAAGCAGCATGCACACGGGAACACGAAGCATGGTCTATACAAAAATCGTTCATTTGAGAATTACGTCCAAATAAATAGCATTTCTTTTCATCAATCATAAGTTTCTGTATCAATTTTTCTCCTTTTAATACATCCAAGTGCAGGCCAACTGGTGGCTTGCCTGCCCTAAAACACCATATACATATTTTACTGTGTATAACACAAACATTTAAAAGTATTTATTACCAACTTGGAACTTCATAGTGATTAGCCATTTTAAAGGTAACAGCACTCTTGAATTGACTATTTCTTCACCTTTAAATAATCTAATAATCGTTTTAAAACATTCTAAAAGGCCATTTTTTTGACAGCTGTATAATATCAAGCACATCTGTTCTGCAACAGATTATTAATTGAAATCAGTTTTTATAAGTACATCTCTTCAATTTGCTGTTTATAATTAACGTTGTTGTGAATAAATCACTGGGTTGCAATATAAGAATTATGTACATCAAACAGTTGATTTCACGACGAGTAAATAAACATTTCAGATGCTTATGTGCTAACTGATCATAACTTTCACATTTATTTTTTTTTAATTAACGTGGATGTTGTTGATAAATAGTCAGGTTTTACGATAAAATTCGTATAATTTTTCAGCAAATTATACACAAAACAACAATTTAATAGGTTATATAAAATAATTTAAGTAGAATTAATTTAACCCATAGACAAAAGATATGTAAAACCACAGACATATATTAATTTAACTGGAATTAATTTACCACATAGACAAAAGATATGTAAAACCATAGACATATATTAAACGTCGATGTGTAAAACAAAATGAGCTTAACGAGGACCATAGAGGACCATTATGTACGTTTTCTGCTTTTTTTATATTATCTTTATTTGCTGTGTTTTACTTAATAAGTAGAATTGAATCAACAGCAGCACAATGTGCATTTCATCTGTCGTAATAAACATGATTTCATACCATTTAATGATTTATTTTTTTCGAATCAGTTAAAAGTTGGTTCAAGTGGGACATCTTCAGCCACAAAAAAAGTTGTTTTTATTGATATTTTTAGATTTAAAAAAAATGTTCTAAAAACATTTCGGTTTAGTTTATTTATGCTAAAAACTGTTATTTTACAATTTTGTTTCGTTATTTTCGGAAAAAAAGAACGACCCACGTATAGCTACATCCGAATCGGTCATTTTTTAAGCAGAAGTAAAAATTATATTGTATTATTATTTTAAAATCATATAATAAAAGGCATTAGTTGTCTTATAGGAATGAAACTACGATTACAATATGATTTCCATGACGAATAACAAAATTAATAATTTATTTTTACGACTGTTAGTGGGAAATTGATGAACTAAAAGACAATCGACTTCTCTATCATGTCTCTACGGAACACTTCCGCCCTGGCGTGACTTGACTTGACGCAGATTTTCGAGGAGTCGCCATTAACGTTTTTGCAGTTCATGTTCGGAAATGGCACCTGAAGGTATTTAATCTTAATTCGTTATTCTGTTTTGATTTAAGCATGAGAAGTTTATTTGTGTATATATTTGGATATATAAATGAAAAATATTCCTCAAAAATATCCTGCCTTTAAAAATCCTAATTTCTACTGAAATTATTATTCTATACATTGAATTTTAATGGCTCTTCTTTTTTTTCAACAGTATAGTCAAACCTATACTGGTCAAACCCTGGACGATAAGATAACATCCTTGGATTAGAAAGACAAATTACTCATATACAGATGTAGCTGTGGCAGGCAGACTGTAATTCTTATTTCCGAGGATGCTTTTAATGAGCTGGGCGAAAATTTCTGAAGGCATAGGATATTAACAATGGTAATATTCATTCAACAGGTATGATTTAAGCATAATAAGTGAAAATGGAGACAAATGAGAAGGAATCGAAGTATGATGAAGTGAAGTCTGGTTCATGGTTTCTTCCCTTGGAGTTGCTAAAGGAAGGATTTATGACAATAAACTGGTATGTAACAGATCAATTAAAAATTATAAATGAGGTCCCAGAAACTTCAATTTCTTAAATTTTTGTAATATATTTTTATTAGACAATTTTTAAACAGCTTTTAAGAAATGGCAGAAGCAGAACAGAAGAATTAATGTGAAATCCACCTTTCCTTCAGTGTGAAAGTTATTTTCTTAACTATACAGCTACATCAGCACATTAAAATATAACTGATTTACTTGTTTTAAAACTTATAATTAATTACATTTTCTTGTCCGTCTCTATAGATTGCCCAACAAAGGAGATGGATATAGATAAGTTGATGTTCGGGCCGTGGTTGACTGAAAAACTCTTGAAAATGTTCACCACAGTTGTGGATGAAACGTCGGGAAAACATCTCAACAGACTACGGCTCATCTGCCTGGACTACAACTCGCCTATATTCGACGCCGAGCGTGAGAGTCTACAATCAACATTAAATGAGATGGAGTTACAATTAATTTTGATGCTACTGAAACCACCACTGCTTTTGATGTCTTCACATAATGCAGTTAATTTTGGACCTGTGAAAGAGAAGCAACTGGAAATTGGAAACCTTTGAAACAACAGATTTGTTTGCAGTGGTAGTCCTCGTGGATTTGGTTGCAGTTGATTAAGGTGAGAATGCGTGACATAATATTAATTGCTCTTTATTGTTAATCTTTATTGCATTTCTTAATAATTTTTGCCCACAGTATAAATTTAGGTTAAAGTGAATCTATAGCATTTTAATAATTATCTATTGTTCTCAGCAGAAATTGAGGTTATTATGCTTTTGTGGTGTTGCCCTTAACAAATATCTATTGTCCACGCTTTAAATTGAAATAGTTCATCTATGATGTCTATGATCTATGTCAGTTGTCGCCATTTTATGATTCAGATACTTTACTTGCTTGTTGCTCCATATTTTTAGCTGTGTTAATGCTTAATCCTCAAGTAATGGTTTAATTAATATTGTTTTTGTCAATTTCTGCAGATTGCCCAGCAAACGAGAGAATTACAATTCAGTTTGGTCCTACTGAAACAAGTAATGTCTACATGGGTGTGGTCTTTCATGGATTTTCTTGATTTGCTGATTTTGTCTTCGCCTTGCAACATTATGCGGTTAATTTTCAATCGACGAGTGAGAGCAACTGGAGATTTATTCAAGTTCCAGTGAAACAACATATTTTCTGCTATGATATTCCTCCCGGATTTGGTTTCCTTTTCACGCATGCAAACTTTGGAATGTTACAGTCTACAGTTAATTAAGGTGAGAATACTTGATATAATTAATTTTAATTGCTCATTATTAATCTGTTACCACCGTATCTGTTTCAGATCGACGTTGGAGAAGACAGATGACCCCATGGTTAAAATAGTTCTTTATCTTGCATGCTCTATTTAGTAGAATTCATTAAGTCAATTTTATTCAAATTAATTTTTTATTTTGCATGTTTGTTTTGTAGTTGAATTAGTTTTTATTTTGCATGCTTATTTTTGTTCATTTTATTTGAAGTAATTGTTGATTGTAGATGTTTTTTTTTTTTTTTGTATGTAGTAGTAGTGTAGTAGTAGAAATAACACGTTTAGTAGTTGTAGTATAGTCTAACCTTGCTTACCTCTTCGCTTAGCTTACTGCATATTCTTCCTAATTTGCTTTGCATTTACCCTACGAGTTCTACATGATTCAACGTTTCGTTATCGTGTGTGTTTCTTCTCACCCTTGTGGAATTAGGGAGGGCCTCCCCGAACGACTTCCCTTGGGCTTAGCTATTTAGTTGATCTTAAAAGTGTCTTATACACTTTTCGCGAGTCTACTCTAGCGTTACTTCCTTTCAGACAGGGTACAGTGGGTTATCTGGAATAGGAGCAATAGGCGACTGCCCAGCTTGCCTTGGCGAAATCTGTCCGATCTTCTCTACCAAAGCTATTAGTATTTGTCGTTAGTCCTTGTAATTGCACTATTCGCTTTCAGATTATGAGGTATTTCCTAAGAAGAACGAAGACATCATTTTCTTTTTTGCTTTTTATTGTAATTTCTTTGAAATTTCATGTGTTTTCTTGTCTTTCTCTTACAGGTATTTTGTTTTTTACTGCATAAACTGTTATATCTTTATAATCATAACTTAGGTTGATATTTAAAATGTTTCTAAATTGAATTTTTGGTATAATTGTTAAATTAAGTTAATTATTTGTTAACCTTTCAAAATTAATGTTCGTTTTGGGTGGATAGGGTGGCTATAAGGGGAGATGCGGAGGCCACAGAAGGTTAGGGAGGCTTTTTTCTCCCTAATCTTGCATTGAAATAATAACGGTGTGACAGTTTATGTATAATAATTGTATTTTCTTTGAAATTTTATTGATTTTCATGTCTCTTACAGGTATTTTATTTTTAACTTTTATGAGTCGTTAGAATGTATTATACCTTCGATAATTTGTTTATATTGATGTATTGTTATTATTTGAAATAAATTTGTACTTTATAATAAATGTAAATCATATTTCTAAATAATAAATGTATTTTCATTGTATTATCATTCTTTAGTATTTAAATAAATAAATCAATAAAAGTGTGTTTTTAATTTGTCCTCTGCCTTGAACAACAGTAAATAATAGCACAAATACTGTAAAAAGAAAAGAAATTGTGTCAAATTTTTGAAAATTACCAGAACCATCACATGCTCAGGAGCAGAACTATTTGTAAGAAAGGTGAAGTTAATCCCGCACTTTAATTCTGAACTTGAAAAAAGATCCAATGCAACTTATGCTCTCCTAATACAAATTTTGGAATTTATGAAAATTTTCGGTTTCGAGCCAAATACGAGGGTTGGTCAGAAAGTAATTGAAAAAATCAAAAATTGGTTTTTGAAATTTTGTTTTTCCATAACTTTTCGACCGAGCCTCGTAAATGACGCAAAACTGAAAATTTTGTTAAATCTGAAAATTTGTATTAGGAGAACATAAGTCGCAAAAGGTCTTTTTGAAAGTATTTTTTCCATAACTTTTCGACCGGCCCTCGTATATGACGGAAAACTGAAAATTTTGTTAAATTTGAAAATTTGTATTAGGAGAGCATAAGTCGCAAAAGGTCTTATTAAAAGTTTCAATTTTTAGCGCGGGATCAACTATATCGCAGTCTTGTTTTTCGTTTTTCTACATCGTTCGGCCTTGCAACGTTTAATTGTACTAATTTTTCTAGTAATTAATTAAGCAAAAATTTTCAACTCGATTCGTTCGTTTTTCATTCCTATACATGGGTCGACCTAGAACGGAAAAAAAGTAAAAAACATCATAAATAATAACTTTTTGGTAGAAATAAAGCAAGCCACAGCTAGTTCTTATCATTTATTAATTAATTATCGTTATCAGTTGTCATTTACTGATGAATTAAGCGAAAAATTTGTCCTAATGTTCGATTTCGGTTCCCAAAAATAACCCATGCATAGCTACCTGTCGATTGCTTGGGAACTGAAATCGAACTTCTACCAAATATTTTTGCTTAATTCACCGATAAATGATAACTGATGGTATAGATTAACTAATAAATGATATAAAGAACTCCCGCTTGCTTTATTTTTGCCTAAAAATTATTATTTATGGTGTTTTTTACGTTTTTACGGTTAATATCGACCTACGTATACGAACTAAAATCGAACTTCTGCAGAAAATTTTTGTTTAATTCATCAATAAATCACATCCAATATCAAAGATTATTCAATAAATGATCTAAATATGCTCTCGTTTGCTTTATTTTTGCCAATTATCAGATTATATTGCATTTTTAAATTAAAAACACATAATTCATTTATAAATTTATTTCAACAATAATAGTAACTAGCCATTAAAAAAAGTATTATCGAAAATATTTCAGGGGTTTAAAGTGTAATTCTTACTTAGTACTTACCTTTCACTTTACGAACGCTTCGTGATAGTAGAAAGAATGAATTAAAATAATTTTTATTTATTTTGATGCGGAGACTAGACTATTGATCTTCTTCCTTTACTTTACTGTTAAAGACAGTAATATGGCATTATTTTGTAAGAATACCTACTGGTTGAATCCTACAATTTATTTTCCAATTTACTACCAGTTTAGTTAATTAAAAACATTTTATAATACTGATGTTTTATTACGATTAGCCATAGATTATACATCCTAATTCGTAATTATATATATTTAAAGTCAATTAACTTATTATAGAATGTTTTTTATAAAATATTGCTCTATCAAATATAAATAATAACTGATACACAGTAGTAGATTCTTTGACTGCCAGTATATGTATTAGACGCCGGGAATATCAAGTAAAAATCACCCATTTACAGATAGAGATATACAATATAAAGTGCTTATCAAAATATATTACTGAGGATGTACTTAA
>NW_020438873.1:616893-659474 GCF_000699045.2 Agrilus planipennis | reverse complement strand
CGATTTTCATTCATATACGTGGAGCTACCTTGAACGGAAAAACGTAAAAAACACCATAAATAGCCATTTTTGAACAAAAATAAAGCAAGCCACAGCTACTTCTTATCATTTATTAATCAATTATCCATATCAGTTATCATTTACTGGCGAATTAAGAAAAAATTTGTCCTAATGTTCGATTTCGGTTCCCAAAAATAACCCATGTATAGCTACCTGTCGATTGTTTTTGGGAACCGAAATCGAACTTCGGCCAAATATTTTTGCTTAATTCATCGATAAATGATAACTGATGATATAGATTAAACAATAAATGATATAAAGAGCTCCCGCTTGCTTTATTTTTGCCAAACAATTATTATTTATGGTGTTTTTTACGTTTTTACGGTTAATATCGACCTACGTATACGAACTAAAATCGAACTTCTGCAGAAAATTTTTGTTTAATTCATCAATAAATCACATCCAATATCAAAGATTATTCAATAAATGATCTAAATATGCTCTCGTTTGCTTTATTTTTGCCAATTATCAGATTATATTGCATTTTTAAATTAAAAACACATAATTCATTTATAAATTTATTTCAACAATAATAGTAACTAGCCATTAAAAAAAGTATTATCGAAAATATTTCAGGGGTTTAAAGTGTAATTCTTACTTAGTACTTACCTTTCACTTTACGAACGCTTCGTGATAGTAGAAAGAATGAATTAAAATAATTTTTATTTATTTTGATGCGGAGACTAGACTATTGATCTTCTTCCTTTACTTTACTGTTAAAGACAGTAATATGGCATTATTTTGTAAGAATACCTACTGGTTGAATCCTACAATTTATTTTCCAATTTACTACCAGTTTAGTTAATTAAAAACATTTTATAATACTGATGTTTTATTACGATTAGCCATAGATTATACATCCTAATTCGTAATTATATATATTTAAAGTCAATTAACTTATTATAGAATGTTTTTTATAAAATATTGCTCTATCAAATATAAATAATAACTGATACACAGTAGTAGATTCTTTGACTGCCAGTATATGTATTAGACGCCGGGAATATCAAGTAAAAATCACCCATTTACAGATAGAGATATACAATATAAAGTGCTTATCAAAATATATTACTGATACAGTCCATTTTATTACAATAAACCTGAAAGCAGCTTTAAAAAGTTTCACCGTTTTCAACGGCTATAAATAAGATACAAAAATGCAATTACTAATTCTCCTTTTAAATACGTAAATGCACTTCTTGTTAAGATAGAGATTTGCATGTAGAACGTGTTAGGCACATAATCAATTTGACAATACAATCAGTAACTATTGTACTTTTAAACAAGTTATAAATAAATAAAACCCTTAGGGAGATAAGGCTATTGAACCATTCGGCCCTTTCAACGTACCTCTCATGCTTTCAAGATAAGTAGGTAGAATATGCTATATTAAAAAAAAGAAACAAGTTTTATCAGTTAAGAAAAATAAATTGTTTTTTCAGTACCTCTTAATTAAATTTCTATTACAATTAGTCTGGAGTAAATCTGATGAAAACGCCAAGCTCGATTTTCAGGCGTTCAGGATTTTAATATTATACCTAGTTATCGAAAAATATAAGTAAAATGTTTCACGAGGACCGGTTTATTATGCTTACGGCCCTTTAGCCTTTGCTACAATTTTCTATTAACAGGATTGCTGGACATTTAGCTGTCTACTTTTTTAACTAAAAATAAGAAACACTTTCTGAAATCGTAAATAAATTAAAATTAGAAACAAACAACACAATTTTATTTTACTTTGCTAAATACCAATACGAAATATCCAACAAAACTGTTTTATAATGTTTTTCCTAAGAAAAATAAAATAAATATTTAAAATTTAAAAAACTCTACACAATGGCAAAATTACTTTATCTCGATTAAACGAGTTAAAATAAGTAGTTAAATAACTAAACAAATTTCGGAACGCTCACCCTTTATAATTAATTAATTAATTTATCATTGAATGTTATAGTCTCTTAAAATTTATAGAAAAGGTAAACGTAATTAGAAATAAAAACGTCTACAACTAGTTCAATTACGCTCCTAGGAAAACAAAAAAGTCATCTTACAGACAGGAGAACAATAGATAATAACTGGGATGCTTATATTTATTTTAAGTAGTTAACAGCAAGGGAAATAGTAAATATGCCTTACATTATTTTATTAAGTAAATTTTTACTTAAAATAAATGATATTCCTCCCAAATTACAAGTTACAAGCTCTGTTCTCCTTTTTGGATTCCTGTTCTTCAAGTGCAGACTTCTGTGGTGATTTTAGTTCGCTAGTCTTTGCTTCATCTGATACACTTTTTCTACTGGAACGCCTGTGCCTCTTGTAGGGCTCCGATGTAATCTTAGGGACGAATGTCGTCCACTCATTTGAATTGGAATCCAAATATTCAATTGTATTTAAAAAGCTTTTACCTATCAAACAGAAAACATAAGTAATCATTTTGTAGTATACAGATACTTTTAATTTCTTTAAAAAATTGCTACTTGTTTATATTCTTGCATCATTCAAAGATTTAGAAAAAATCAAACGGGTCTGTCAATGATCAATACATTTAGCGAAATGCGTAATGATATGTAAAACAGAGAAAACTGAATTATTTTTTTATGATTACAAAACGTCATCCGATTAAGTAAATAAAATAAAAAAATAAATAACGATCTTTACACTTGTAATATAAAGGAGAAAATGAATAAACTATTCGGTTTTTACATTACCTCCTCAAATTATAATTCAATTTCAAATCATAAATTTTAATTTTTTTTGTAAAATCCTTCGCCCTATATGTTATTTATATAACAGCTTCGCTTTTCCAACTAGTTAACTCTTTTAAGAAAATATTATGTATTACAAAATTATTAAAAATGATACACCCCTTAATTTCCTTTTCGAACATTTATAGTCAGTTAAAACAAAAAATAAGAAGCAACTTACCGGAAAATCCACCAACAGCATAAAGTCTATCACCTACGACTGCAACTTCCACATTAGACCTTGGTGTTGTCATACTTGGCCCCACCATCCAGCTCTGAGTTTCCTCATCAAAAACTTCAGTGGAATTCAAAGATTGGGTACCATCCGATCCTCCAATGACATATAGTTTGTTGTTGAAAACTGCTACTCCACAACCCCTTCTTGCTGTTATTATATGTTTAGAGAAAGTCCAAACGTTATCAGTTGGATTATAAACCTCGACAGTATTCAAACAGTTCCAGGCATCAGAGCCTCCAATGGCGTAAACAAGACCATTAAAAGCAGTTACACCAGCTTGATATCTCCCTAAACCAACAGCAATTTAAAAATATGAGGGCTGCAAGTCGAAACGAATTTTTATCTATTAATTACCTGTATTCAGAGAAGCTATAGTAGACCACGTGCAAGTCTCTGGATCAAAAGTATCACATTGTTTTATTCCCACTTGTCCATTCCATCCTCCAACACAGTAGATAAGACCATTCAAGTCACATACACCCATATTACTACGTGCCAATGGTAATTTAGGCAATGATACCCATTTTTCTACAAACATCTAAATTTAAAATTCGCTTTTGACTAAGAAGCATGAGTTTAAAACATACCAGCATTAACATCCAGCATCTCAACCGAATCCAGCTCAGTTGTACCGTTACTGCCTCCAATGGCATAGACTTTGTTGGAAAGGACTGCTATCTGGACACGTCCCCTAGGGTACTTCATCGAGGGGAGTTCTTTCCACTTGTTAATTTCAGGAATGTATTGTTCAACTGTTTTCAAACACTCAACCCTATCATACCCACCTAAAACAATAAGCAGCGAATTAAATATCTATAAACAGTTTATTATTTTTTATTTTACCGCAAACCAACAGTGTGTTATTAAGGTTACCACAACCCATGGAACAACGAGCGCAAGACATATTTGCAATTGCACAATATAGATCGGGCTTTTCTTCGCTCGTCGAACGACTTACGTCGGGGGTTGTTATTGGTGACGGGGTGGTTGGTGTATTCAGTCTAAGAAAAACAAACGAACATAAAGTAAGGACATTTAAAATTAAATCTAAAAGCGAATTCTATTTCGGAAGTAGGGTTTACTTAGGCCGCAAGTACATGTACGATTATATGTATATATCAAATTGAAGAATTCACATTTTTCGTTCATGCAATCACACTCACACGACTTGCGCTTCACTATAATGCGAATACATGTGTTTTTGCGAAATTATTGCGCGAAAGTTTTTTTTCTTCAAAATGTTCACATTACTGAAAAGTATTGAATAAGCGTGGAAACCTCTAGTTTTATTTAAATAGGCATTTACCTCAATTGTATGGATAAGGAAGCAAGTTGCCCTGCTAAGGTGACCAAAGCAAGAAAACTGTGATCAGCAAGTTTCGAGGTAGCTATAAGACTCCAGTCAGGTTCTCTTTCAACTTCAGGTTCTTCACCAATTTCACGTGAATGGATTAAAACGCGAGGTTTTGTTGGTTGGCCGAGGAATTTACGTTTGTTCTTGGAATTAGGCTTTCCAGTTTTTGAAGACATTTTCTTATAATCTTGTACTATTTCCGTATCGCTTATATCCCCTATCAAAATTTCGAAGATTAACAAATGCTGCTAAAGAATATTTTTTTTATCATTATTACGTCTCTATGAGAGAGACAGTCTTTGACATTTTAAGATTATTTTCAGAAGCATTAAAACGAATTCGTAAAAATTAACGCAATTCAGAGCAGATTTTTTTATTCGACGGTTTGCCTTCGTGAAAGGTTAAAGTGAACGGGGAAAGGTGTACTATTGTTTTTATAATTATTAAAATATATTTTTCTTAACAATTCACGTAAGGGTTTCTGTTTTCACGTCAGTGCGTTTAATCAAGAGGTTCAAACAACATGATAAATTGATAAAACATTAAAAAAGATAAGTTTACAAAACAATAATTAAATGTATAAAGATAATAAGCAGCAATTGTTTATTATCATATTAACTGGCTAGCATATGTAGTCTCGTGTATATACTACCGTATTTATAAACATTTTTGATAATAATAATGTCAACACTGCCTACCTGAAGGTAAACCGGAACAATCTTGTAAAGAATTGTCAATAGCAATGTAAAGCATGTGTGTTTTTTCTGATAATGCGTCTAACGATAGAGACTCTTCATTCATTTGCCTTTTGATCCAGTCCAATACCAAACGACACACCGAATTTTGATCCACCAAACTCATTTCTTGCCGAGACTGGTTAAGCACTTCAATTCGAGCGCAGAATAAATTAAGAAGGGCCGGACTTTTACTAATAGTTTCATACTGAAAAAAAAAAAAATGAATCCAAGTATTGAAAAACTGTATGTCTGCTTTCAAAATGAGTCATTACAGTATCAGTCACAGAAACCTACACAATATTCATGAGACCCCTTCGACATTGAGATTATACTGAAGAATTACAAAAGTTACAGATTATTTTTCTTACCTCTTTAGCAATATATTCATCGACCCTTTTACAAAATTCTTCGTTCTTGGCAATTCCGGGCAAATTCCGAATTTCAATGCAGTTATCAGGCGATAAATGTTTGATTAAATGTTCAGTACACAATCTGGCAACTCTTTCGATTTTTAGATGAGTAGCAGCTTGGTATACAGCTTTCACCTTCAATAAGTAAAATTTTTAATATTCATTCTTTACACGCACTTTCGATTGTGAGAATTAAATTGTTTTTCATAAATATTTCCAAAAGTACATTCTAATTTATTCAATAAGGTACTTAATTGGTTGTTGATTTTTATGAAATTTATATGGTTAAGGTACCTTTTGGTAAGGAACGTCAAGTTTGGAAGTGTAAGCGTATTCAACGAGCAATTGAAGAGCGTGTTTATCAAATCCACCGTTCAATTTATACGTGATAATATTTTCCACGGGTAGTTTCTGTTCCTGGTCGTTTGTAAACAAATCGAACAGGTAGGGAGACGCACTTGCCAGTACAGCACGATGAGCGTGAATCTCAATATTTCCCACCTGAATAAAACAAAAAAAAAGACGGATGAAGTTACGGCTCTGCACTTTAATCCAAAATGAAAAATTAGAAATTTAGATAAAATTAATCAGGTTACCTCGACCTATTGTAGTTAAGAATCTGTAAACACAGAAAACATTAAAGCAGTTCCTTACAACTAAAGAATTAGTTTACCTAGGAGCGTTTGCTTAAAAAACGTACTGCCTTTTTGCTCATGACGGTTAATTTATTCAAGCAAATTCACCAAAATTTTTGTAAGTCAGGTTGAATCAAAACAATTTTAAAATCCATCCTAGAGGGTGGCAGAACAAATTGATGACTTCAAAGTCAAATAACTTATTTATTTCTAATCATATTTAACATTAACAGATACTAAATCGATCAATGCAATGGCTAAAAATTAATTGAATGTAAAAAATGCGACGCCAAAGAACAGACCCGAAAGCAATTACATATATATATATATATATTGGAATTCAAAGATTGGGTACCATCCGATCCTCCAATGNATTAATGTAAGGTATAATTAAACACCAAGGCATTTTATTTGGCTTTGAAATCGCTTGTTTTATCATCCTCTGAAGATGTATAACATGACACAAAATACAAAAAGAAACCAAATAAATATGAAAGAACAAATGAATGCACATAGAAGTCCTGATGATAATGTCACAAATATAATTTCAAAATATTATACAATTTGATTCAACCTAATTTAAATACGTTAAAATTACCTAATCGATCTGATCGTTTTCAAAAATTTAGATTCCAAGAGAAAAACGAGTGGCTTTTAAAAATTTGGCTAGCGTTTGTAAAATATGTTTTTGGAATACGAACAGGCAATAAAAAAACTATTAAAAACAGCCGTTTGTTTTTTTAGATAGGTAGCAAAATGTATGCATTATGCAACTAAAAACCAAAGTCACACATATGAGTAGTAAAGTTATAAGAAATCTACTCACTACATTTAAAAAATAATAAACATGACGAGGTCGAGTTCCATAGAAATGCCTGACCGTTAACAGACAAATTTTACTTTTATTTCAACGACTCATGTTTTAAAAAAACCCTATGTTAAAAAAACTAAAGCAAAATAGTTTTTATATACTGTTTTTCGTGGGAATGAGTAGGTGAACTAAAACGTAAAACTTCCTGTTCTGCACAGTCAGTACACATACGTGGAGTATAACATCACAAAACTGCCGATTTTTCCTCATCTTATTCAGCCCTTCCAGTAAATTTCCATGGTGAACTTCGTCATGGAATACCAGATTCAAGTTTATTTCATTTTCCACCATGTCCAGCTTTTCAGTTGACGCTGAAAACAAAAAATTAATTGATAGGATTGCTTACTGAGATAATTTTGGATGATTCCTGCAACCCATGTATCAATTAAGTATTAAAAACTCCCTTCGTCTATAAAGAATTTACGATAAACCTATAAGTTTATTCATTTTATCACTGTTTCTTATTATTACTGTTTACTCATATGTCTAACAAAGGAAGAATTGAGAGCTTCAATCATTCCTTTTTGCAATTCAATGTTTTTTTGTTACATTTTAAATATGCTCTCGACGTGCTGTAATAAGTAAGTATTAATCAGAAATCACATTGCTGTTACTTAAAAAGTTTTGAGGGTTATAGTGTGAAAATTAGTTTTGTGCACAAAATAGTAAATAATTAATTGTAGGAAACACGTCTACAAAATTTAATTTCGTGAAACTGTTAAAAAAAACAGACACAACACAGAAAAATCCAATCAAAAACAACAATGTTTAATCATTCAAATTTTTAACCGTTTCACCAAATCACACTACAAATGTCTCGTACAATTACTTATACCAAATTGCTTTTTTTATTACCTCAATTCCCCAAACTCCTTAATAAAGTAAAAAAATTGAATATCATAATTAGCAAACAATAATAACATTTCAATTTACGTAAATCTGTATATAGACTTCAATGAACTACTTAAAAATAAAAAACTATTTACAGAAGAAATACGTTACACTTCACCTATTGTTTTAAAAAAAATATTTTTAAGTAAAGTTTAACTGTAAACATGTTTATCATCGACGAAAGGGACAGAAATAAAATACAATCTTGGAAGAAAATTGGACAAAAGTTATTCAATAGTTATTATATTATTTCTTCTGGTGATGAATTTGTCAGACTTTTTATTATTTTTCCAGCATTAATTTACAAAAACTGTTTGGAGATTAGTAAGTAAAATCTTTAAAACAGATGCTGGAATACACGTATCATAATATAAAATTGATGTTACATTTTGAGATAGACATAAAGTCATAAAGATTATTTTTTACCTCCTTATTTACATGGAAAATTAAAGACTCGAAAAGTGTTTCATACTACAAAGAAACAAAACTTTTACACACTCTAAAATCTTCCCTAAAATTCTTTTAATAATTCAGTTTTGGTAGTTCAAAAAGTAAAACCCGGAACATATTTTTGACGCACATATCACAGAAAATAAAAAATTTATACATATATCGCATTAAAATTTTTATGTAAATATTTTTAAATGCTAACTATCTAAAATATTTTTATTTTTTACTGTATGCCAACTTTCAAGTTCAAGTTTCTACTTCAAATGGATTCTAAAAAAAAAAATTAACCTATTTAAATATATTTCAAATTGTATTTAGTGTACTCCAATTAAAACTAAAGTATGAAGAAATGTTAACGTGGATGACGTGCGATTCATTTATGGATTTATGCAAAAGTAGACAGCAGAACATTGGATAACAATTTAATCTTTTTTATATGCGCGCTGTAAGTCTTCTTCAGAATTCACTGGCAGAATTGTACAGTTTTACATAACTACATAGAACTTTAGAAGTAAAAAATTATTTTATGTGTAATATTTTTGCTAAAGCAAAACGTAGTAATTCTGAAACGGTCTAGTTTTGGTTACATTGAACAATAGGAAATCATTAAATGAGAAATTGGCACATAAGTATTAACGTCTATGCCAAGAGCAGGTGTGTGTTTTGGGGTTTTTATAAATAAGTTTAGTTGACTTTTTTCGTAACATTTGTTAGCAATAGCCCTTGAGATAAAAAATATTCACGAAATTATAAAAAAAGCACTGGGTTTCGTGAATTATTATTTATTCAAATTACACAAATATTTAATGTATACATGTAAAAAACCAATTTCCAAATAAAATATTTTAAATATTTTAATGTTTCAATACGAAATATAAAACAGACACTTATTGGAGACTCTATTCTCTTAATAGAATTACTATAATTATAAAAAGAAAACATTCGTTGTCTGGAAGTTAAGATTAGCGTTATCGATACTTTTAATTTTCCTAAAAGCATTTTCTATACTATTTTAGAATGTACCAGTTCATAAATTGACCTTAAATGACAATATCGGTAGAATAATATATATATATTCGCAATTTAATTAAAAGCAAATTTCTATTTTTTAACGATTTATTGAATTTTAAACCGACTATAAACCATATTTAACTTTAAAAGCGTTTCACCCCAGCACTCATCGGTACCACCAAATTTTTATCTCATTGACAGTGTCATCAGTTATTTGGTAACAGAAAATCGTCAATTTCGAAAAATACAGTCCGGTACATTTTTTTGTATTTTTTGTTCCTATTAAGGGGAGGCATCATTCGACGCACTATTCTGGAAATATATATTGAGATGTCTCAAATAAAATAAAAAACAGATATGAAAAATCCCGTTTTTATGTCTAAGAATCCTTTTGTGCCTTCCAATAGATACAGAGAAATCTGTCATATTTTAGTAGACTTTCTGATATGAAATATATATTCTTGGCTTATATTACCTATGTAGGTACACTACCACTATAATATTATAACATTACAACAATTCTGACATTCTCCAGAACAGGGAGCAGTATTTAAACGAAATTTCTGCGTGAGTAAAGTCAATACATCATAAGTTCGAATATTAAGTATTCATTTTTAGAGTGATTACGAAACAGAAGTTTATAGTTCGTGTTTTGTTTTTTAACGACCAGAAACCCCAATAATAAAATTGTATATACACAGTATATTTATATGTTGCAGTTGGATACTTTTAATTACCCTAATTAATACATTAATACGTGCAATCATTTCAATTAGCTTTTTTTTTGCAATATTAATAATTAATGTAGTACAAAACAGTCAAACTCGACTACAACGAACAAGAAGGGGTTAAGAATTATGTTCGCTATAGTCGGATGTTCGTTATTACCGAATTTCATTAATATCTTCGGTAATTAAAAAAGTCTCCAACTTTTATGAAATAATATACATTTATATAGGAATACACACAGTGCATAGAAATCAAGTAATAAACAATAAAAACACATATTACAACTAATCAAGTAAATATTTATATAAATGTACTTTGTACGTCTGGAAAATGATGGAAGAAAACTACTAAACGCCATCTAAAATATAAATGTTATTTGTACCTACATATTAGCATAATTTGCATAATTTATATTTTTTATTTTAAAATAGCAGTTATTTTGTTTTGAACCTGGTTTTTAATAAAGGATCGTTTCTCTGTATAACCATACGAACAGTTTGTCGAAAGGCTTGAAATACAGAAAGTTCGGCATCAGAACAATACAAGAATTTTGAAATCACATTCATGATTGACTAGGTGACGCTGTTTAAATTTCGTTTGTTAAAACCAAGCATTCGTTACAACCCGTTTTCGTTATAACTGACTTCGACTGTATAATATACATGCAGGTAATACCTTTTTAAATTTAAATGACGCGAAAAATCTAAACAATTTAATATACGAAAAATACCAATGTTAAGGTCAAAGTCATATAATTTTATTTCACATTCTAAAATTTACATGTACCTGCACATATATATATAGATGTGTAAAAGGACAATACTTCATGTACCTACTTAATAGATAGGTACGTAAGTTTAACAAGTTTATCGCCTACTCCCAATATTACGTCAGGTCTCATGTCACGTTTGTGTAAATCAAATTAATTAGCTTATGACTCGCATGTATGATATTCTACATGAAGTACCGGTAACGTTTCGTTTTTTGACGTTTTTAGAAAAAAACAACACGAACTTTATTAACTTAAATAATAACATTAATAAGGAGTCTAAAGCGACATAATACATCATCAAAATCACCATTCAATAAAGTGAAAAAGTCCGTGAAGTGTTAGACTTTGTTGAGGAATCTTAAAACTCGAACTTTTCTAATTTGAGATTTTTTTTGTTCCCTTTACGTACGACTGTAATTTCTTAAAAATTTATTTTAAAAAGGAGTATCAGAACTGAGGTAGCTATTATTAAAAGAGGCTAAAATCTAATATGTGAACAAAACCACAAGCGAAAACTATTATTAGTTAGTAAGTTATAAAAGCAATTTATAAAAACTAAATTCGTGTTCGCGACTATTTTTTACATTTTAGCGGATGATGACAGGCTAGAATACAAAATACTCCTACGTCTTAAGTTCGAAGAACTGCTAAGCCAAAGCATTTACATACATGTGTACATACATGCATACATATTTGCATTAACATTAAGTGAGATAGATCGATTATGGAAATCGTTGTCGATGAATGAATTCTTATTTTTGATAAAAAAATTGGTACTTGTTCTTGAACGTATTTTCTAAATAATTTATAATATGTGAATGTTATTAAAATGAACTAACTTTTATGCATCGGATGTAGGGTACGTAATATGTCATATAAAATCGTCACGAAATTCAAAGTGAAACGTTTTGCATAAAGTAAGTAAGATACAGGATAGGTGACCACAGACGATTTGTTTGTTTCTGTCTGCCACTTTCAGTTCTTTTGTCATGCAGGAGAAGTTCAGAAAGCAGCCAAATCCACATGGGGAGTGATGAATGGAGCTAATAGGAATAGGGGGAGAGGAACATCGCATATTTCTAATGAATACTGACTTTATATGACATCGAAGTATGGGGTTGGAGCAAACTGGGAAGTTTGAGTATGGTGCAAGTAAGATATTGTAAAATGAAGTTAGGGGTGGCTAGAAACACACCAAGATACATATATATGGGCAAGGGAATTATGCATTATTAACATTAAGTTTACATCGAGAGGGGAGAGGCGGGAATTGTTAGCAAAATTAGAGAAGGGTGGGATAGAGAGGAATAAGAAGCAGTGGTAAATTCTACGTATAAAATAGTTTATACCCAGACTGAAATGAAGGGGCAGAGTATATAACTAGGAGTACGAAAAATAAAGAGATTTGGACGATGTAGAAAGGGGTTTTAAAAAAGTTATAGTGAATGGGATTTTAAGAACTGCCACGAACGTTACATTTCCTTAGACCCTCCCTCCCTCCCCTCTTGTAATTTATCACACTAAGCAATACCCCTCCCTCCTCCTTATTTGCTAACGTCTTTTATGAACGACCCCTAATATAAAGTTTAAATTTCAATATAATTGATAGAGATCTTTGATACTTTGTGAAGCTTCGTTATAACTTAATTTTTTATTATTTTGGTAACTTTTTAAAAATTCAGTTTAACATATAAAATAAAATAAAACACTATTTATTGTTTGTTCGAATAGTTTCGTATTTATTAGGACATTTTCAAGAATCAAATACATAAATTTTTAACAAATACAACTGCTATGTAAGAAGGAACGAATTAGGGGTGAATGTAGACATAGGAACCGTATTGTACACAGTATACATGTTGTTTGGAGTACCTAGCAATAAATATAAGGTTACTGGTACTTTTTTCATGTTTATTAAACATCAACTGTCCATCCACTCGTGAATTACCAGTTCCTATACCTGAATTCACCCCCAGTTCGTTTCTTCTACATAGCAGTTGTATTTGCTAAAAATTTATGAATTTGATTCTTGAAAATGTCATAATACAGACGAAACTACTCAAAAAAACAATAGTGTTTTTTGAAAAGTTACCGAAATAATAAAAAATTAATAGATTAATAATTAAATTAATTAAACATCAACTTTGGGGCGTAAATGAAATAGAGCGTGGAGAAAATGAAATGTTAGTTGCAGTTTTTAATTTTAAAAGAATTTTCGTTAATAAGCATGCAAGTTTAAACTAAATCTAAATGGATCAATTTGCAAAAACCTGTAAGGCATGTTACTTCTTTTGCCACTGTGAAAATCCGCGTTTTTTGTCTCTTTGCATCGCATTCACGTAAACCCGTTTGTTTCTTGATTTTACGTTTTGAAATATTTGTCACAAGCGAGGTATTATAGTAATTTCATTCTAAAATTGCGTTTGTATAGCAAATACCAACGATTATTTTGTGCCTGTGTTTGAATTGTGAAACAATCACTTTTTGTTTAACTTCTTACGCTGCAAAACATGTGAGATATGCGGTAGGTCATAAAGTCATAATCATAACTTTTAATAACTAATATAAGCGATTATTCTCAGTTAAATTATAAGCACTGTAAGCGTTCTTTGCCATACAGTATTATAACAAAGCATTCACGTTTTCAATTAAAAAAAATATGTATAAAAAACTAGCCAATTGCAACTTTAACCGGCTTTCTGATCTGAGAGGCTGATTTCGTTAAATTACAATTACACACACACTTAATTCCACACAAACATATACACACATTTAAGTATACTTTAACATGTTAATAGTATTGGTACTTACAATGACCATTCGACATGGACTTCATTTTGAAGATACTTTCTGAAAAAGAAAAGATAATTATATACGTATTTGAAAGAAACGAGCATGTATACAAGTAACAAAAAAGGTTTAATAACATTCAAAGATATCAACTCCAGGTAGACAAAAATAAAAGGTAAAATCGGGACAGTCTTTAACCTATTGGAGGCCCTGGGCACATAAGGATAACGGGGCCGCTATGGCTTTGATAGAGGACTATTTTAAAAGAGTAGATATCTAAACAAAATTCTAAATTTACTGAAAAATTATTTGTTTCTTTATAATCACAATAATTGTAATATAATTCGGAAGAGTAATTCCATTTAGCATTCACAGGTTAATGTTTNTAAACATATAAATATTTACGAAAATTTGCACTAAAAGTGTGACTATAGAGACCACCACAAGGAGCATGAACATGGGATATTTGACAAAATGTGTACATATATTTTCCCAAATGCTAATGTTTGATTTGCACTGATATAGGTATCATTCATTACAGTCTTACAAAATTCTAAATTTACTGAAAAATTATTTGTTTCTTTATAATCACAATAATTGTAATATAATTCGGAAGAGTAATTCCATTTAGCATTCACAGGTTAATGTTTAAAATTCTATGTTTATTAAAAACTTTTGATAAAAGCAAAATCGTCTCATCACATTCCATGGGCATTAGCGACATACTGGTCAATTTTTCTTGAAGCGTTGTACTTCTTAATTAATTTTTTATTCTTTTCAATTTAGAGAAAGAGCGCTCCCCAATGCAGTTAGTTATCATCATACTTAAAAAGATTCTCAATGCACCTTCTATTACATTTGGAAATGTGTTTTCAATTTTTTTTATGTAATTAATGATTGATTTCTTCAAAATAAATATATTTATCGATAATAAATATTGGTTTTCCGTTGATGGATGGATCTGACAGAAACTAAGGGGCCTCGTCGATTGCGGGGCCCTGGGCACTTTCCCAGAATGCCCAGTGGGAAAGATGGGCCTGGCTACGATACAGATAATAAATCAAAAGGAACTTTTAAAAATGTTCAAAACGAGTAAAAAATGTATGTATATTCGTATAACAATTTAAATATTTAAGAATTAGGGTTTTGTAAAACTTCATCCGACTTTATTAAACGATTTTATAAGGTTAAGAAATGTATTTGTCTTGCAACCATAATCTATAGGAACAAAATAGCCCAAAGGTAACTGACGGAGAAAGGGATACTTTTTTCCATTTAATTAGAATCTACATACAAAAGTATCTAATTTTGACGGTACAAAACAATTGAGAAAAAAGTGACCAGGTCTAAATTCGACTGTATGTATTCTAATGAATAATTTTTGTGAATAATAATTTAAAAACCTTACCCAGGAAATTAAATAAAGAAAAACTTGAGTGGTAATCTGGATACAACATTTTTTTCTATGTTAATATTTGGTGCAAGCTGTCGTCAACTACAGTTGACCTCTTCAGGCAATGACAGAACAACAATAGATTGCCTGATACCAAGATTACCACTCAACTTTTTCATTATTATGAATAATTTTTCGCGTGTACAGTTGGTTACATATTCTTTTGCTTAGCTGCAAATGTTTCGCCATGCTTAGCAATCTTCAATGTTGAATTCAGCTGTTAACGATAATACAAAACGCACCGAAGATGTTAATTTCTAAGCATGGCAAAACGTTTACACTTAATAAGCACAAAACGCGGCAACAAAACACAAAAAATCAATCACGTTTATTGAGCTATTAATCAACTGATATTACCAAACACGCCATTATAAAATTCATGCAAATTGTATAATGCGGTATAAAAGAAGTACATAATTTGACAGACAATTTTGTTTAACGATTAATAAAATATTCTATATAATAAATTCCGTTTGTATCGTTCTATTAAAAGCAAAATCGATTACCAATTGCGTGATGGAAACTGAACACGAACGAAGCAACCGTTTATTACTTCAATTTAGATGTTTGCTTGCTTCTGCTTCGAATCAGCTCGTGCTGGTTTCAACAGAAATTACTCATTTCCTGGTAAATTCAGTCATTTATCTAAATAGGCTATATTAAATAATAAATTAAAAATAATAACCACAATATTGGAACTTCGTAAGTAATAGGGAGCGTAGAAAAAGTTGCATTTCGCTGGGACTTCTGTATTGTTTTTTATGTTATTTTTGTTTTTGATTTTTGCAATTATGTTGCCGAAACGAATCTTTCTGCACCTATACATATAAAAATCCGTTTTATTATATCTGTCAAATGAGACCGAAGCACGACGATTTAAGACGAAATGAAGATCAAAACAAGGACTAGTAATGACCACCACAATGACCTTATTGGACTTGATCTTGTTTTTGATAACATGCCTTATCTTATTGGTATTGTAAAGTGTATTATTTATTGAATTAAATGTTCAACAAGGTTTTCTAGTGGAAAACTAACGTTTAAATGTAAATTTCTCGATAAATTATATGTATAGAAAATATATTGCAATCATACTTTAAGTAATTTTATGGCGACAAAACATCAAAAAGGCAATTTCAAAACACGATAAGAAGGTATACATAGTTTCTTGTTGGATGACAAGTGTTTGTACAGTTTTCTACAATTTTACAAGATTCATTTGCTTCGAAATATCAAAATAATTAACTTCTGATACCGTGTCACAAAGATGCTTTTAGAGACATGTAAAAAATTAAAATATGTGATATATATTTTGTTGTGATATATATTATATAGAAGCAATCGTATCAGTAATTTAATGATAAAGATTTGCAAAAAAATACGATATCAATGAGCAATCGTGTCACATTAAACTATTTACGTAGTGATAACATTGTGTATACTGGGAAGATTTCGTACATCGTCGTGAATAGCTACAAATATCAAATTTATAAATTACTTTTTGGACTACCGAATAATTGCGAATATTTGAATAAAATATTTAAAAAAAGCGTTTCTTAGCATAAGGGTTATAAATAAAAAAAAAATAGCAAATAAATTTAGTTTCCATTTTCCTATACAAAAATGTCAATCAAGATTTTCTCCTTAACCATTCAATTCGGTGTATAATTAATTAAACCAAAATAGATCTTAAGCATTTTAATATTTTGTAGTTTTTGTAGAGCATTTGCTACTTTTTCTTTTTCAGAGAAATCACCCATGTGTTTGACTGCCACAACCGACTATCTCCAAAATTATTATTTAATCTAGAAATTCCATTGGCATTAGTTAACATCATACGGTCGTCAGTCCTAAGACTGGTTGGACACGCGCCTGCTTCCTTCATATCCTGAGCTAATCTTTACATTTCCCTAAAACTAAAACATCCCACATCCCTAACTGTTTGCGAACAGTAATCTAATCTAGGTCTACCTGTACTCCTCTTAACTCCTGCTTCTGACACTAATATGTCTCTCACTAGACCTTCAAGTCTACATGCATGATTAGTACTAATCTACAATACGAACTCTTGTGGCAGCACCACGGAAAAATAGTACAGAATGTGTGCAAACTTTTGAAATGATCATATCTTGAGAATGAATAAAGAAAAACAGCTTACTTCAACAGAAAGGGCATGAAGAATTACATAAGGAATGACCTTCCGTTCGATTTCGAGAAAAATTGCCGCGAAAAAGTTGAGATAAAATATAACCGATAATGGTGGATAAAATAAAGACAATTTTTATTATATCTACTCTGTTTCCTTTGAGAACATTTTAAAGAGGCATAAAATCAATTTCTCCAATAGGTCGTACGGGTAATAACATATAATGTTTGGGAAATGCTTAACTAATAGTTATATGGAAAACAAGAAATCTCATTTTTACGTAAGAAAGCTTAAACATATAAATATTTACGAAAATTTGCACTAAAAGTGTGACTATAGAGACCACCACAAGGAGCATGAACATGGGATATTTGACAAAATGTGTACATATATTTTCCCAAATGCTAATGTTTGATTTGCACTGATATAGGTATCATTCATTACAGTCTTAATAAAATCGTAGTAATATGCAATTTTTATTTACTTTCATTCTTTTTGTAGTAGTCTCTGTCCTAATAATAATAAAATTACGAAAAATTGAGGTTTTCCTAAGATTTTCAGGAAAACAAGAGTGAACTGTTTGTTTTACTATAGTTTTTGATAAATATGCGATTTTCAAGGTTACTATTGGATAGATAGGTGTCGTGAAGAGGCTTTTGAATGTAAAACGCTTAATGAAATATATACTTCGTTCTTTTTTTAAATGTTAAATAGACGATAGTAAAAAAATTGAAAGCTTTACATTTTTAACAATATGTATGTTATACAGAACTTGATGAAGAAGTAATTAGAACCTTTTTAAGAATTGTATAACATTGAAACTTCTGAATACTGTTTACAGAAAAGGAAAAGTTATATTACCTCAACCGCCGTTTCAACAAGCAAGGTCGAGGCTCAATTTTCAATGTAAAATCATCAACCTTTACACTACAAACCTACGGATATAAAGCTACAAACACACTAACTCGCCGTAGTATATTTTATTTAACACAAATATAAAGCATGCTTTACACAGAAAAAATAATGCCAATGCAGAAAGTAATTCCCCCAGATTAATATTTACATTGAAATTGAAACTCCTAATCGGTTTGCATATTAAAAACGCAAAATTAATTTAATGCGATATGTTTTACGCTGGATATCCAAATGGGAAAATAAACTAATTTTGAATATGTGGCAATGGATGAAGATTTTTTTTACGTTAGGCGAATTCCGTTAACAACAGAATAGCCTTTAAAACGACCTTAATTATAGAACTAAACAAATAAATGAAATTTAAATATCCTCCAACACAAGAATTAAAAAGAAAAGTGACCTAACAATACTTCAATCGATGGTAGAAACGCCAATTTCAAATTCGAAAAAAGGCAATAACTCAATATCTACCGTTTCAATTGATTATTTATTGATAAATACAAAATTTGATCACACTGAAAAAAACGTGATTAGGTATGCAATATTAAATTAAAAGGGTGCAAAATATAATTTCATAAATGCATAGTAGGTACTTTTTTACACCATTTTATGAAGAACAAAAACAAATTTCGAAATAAGTAAATCTAAATAAATCAACAAAAAAAGTATTGCAGAACATACCTAACTGCAATATTTCTTTAAACTTCAAAATGATACATATGTTTCGCTTACCTAATAGGCACTTACATAAATTATACGAATGAAAAATTTTCTATTCCGTATGCGTTGATATATAAATCAAACGAGTTGCGCTGACAAAATAAGATCTCTTTAATGCTAATCTATAATAAAAGCAAACGTTAAATATATATATACTTGTAACTGAATTCATTTTATCTTTCTGATAACCAAAAGTTTGAAATGTGGAATACAAAACAATAATAACAAGCAAAATAATGAAATTCAAATAAACCTAAATGAAATAAATCATAAAAGCGTTTATAACTTCATTTTTGGATGAGTAATATTATTATTTTACATCATAATATTATGTGTACGTTAATTATAAATTTCGATATTGCTTACGTACTTTAGAATTGAGATACTTTGAATTTTTGTAGCGTTAATTCAATGTATTAGTGAATTAATTTTACCCATTACAAATAACTTCAAATTAATGAGGAAAAATAGTTGTTGCTGTCATTTCCTTGCCGGGAATTGAACCCGGGCGCTGGTTTTACACTCTAATACTCTACAACTAAGCTATAAAGAGGTAATCTGTACTTAGTGAGTAAAATTAATTTAAAAATTAATAAATCAAATTTAGAATTGTTGTGACGTTACGGTTTCTTTAGAATACGAAATCGTAGACGAGTTATCAGCTGGTACATAGTGCGTATGATAGCAAAGGATGGAACCTTGACTAATGAGTACGTCTACAATTTTAGTTAAGACTTATCTGTTGTTTTGTACGGCTCAATCAAAGAATGTATAATAACTCATTACATGACCTTCAATTAAACTTAAAACTGTATAATAACAAAAAAAATTAAAGGATTTAAGTAAAACGTGTAGACGAAATCATTACAAAATGTTTTATTGCAGAATGAAAAGGACAACAAACTTTACTTTTAAGATAGCCGAGGTGTCGGTAATATCATTGCAATGAGTATACATACTTTAAATTTGAAATTGTATTGTTATCATTTAATTTTTTGTAAGCAGGAATAATATAATATTCCCCGTTTAAGTTTAGTTTAACTAAATAATTAAAATGAAACTTACTTACGATTTATTTATTTTAAAACCGTTTATATTATTTAACCGAGAGTATAATTTTTTAAATAAAATGTGCATTCAAAAGCTATTTTTATCCAAAAATTGATTAGCTTTAACGAAAACTGTTTTTAAATGCTACAACTCTCTTTATTTTTTACGTTCAAGCAGTTTGTGATAAAAGAACCTATACAATATACATACATAAATTTATAATTACAGACAAACACTTTAATTTTATTTATTGTACAGATTGTATTGTACACATTTGCCGAAGTTTACCGTATACGAGAAACATGACTTCTGCATTCTACCTGTTTGTAGGAATAATTTTAAATGAATATTTGACTATAATAAAATAAATACCTAACGGGTCTGATACCTGGCAGTTTGCATTGTAAACGTTTACTTACCTGTAAAAGAGGTGTAGAAAGAAAGTAGCTGTTCTGTAAGTTTCGGAATCATAAAAAGTACGTAGTACAATTGCAGCAAACCATACAGTTTTTTGGCTGCAAAAGGTCTAAGCCCCCAGTTTAATATCATTAAAAAAAAGAGTTACGTTTCGCATTTTTGTTTTTCTAAATAAGAATAATTGTATGAACAAGCTTTCTGTAAACATATGTGTATAAAAAATTGGTGTTATTGGATTAGAAAATTAAAAAAAAAACTAATTCAACCTGCCTACCTATCTACTCTACTCAAAATTAAAATGATTTTTTTTTCTTATATAGCAAAGTAATATTTAATTATGATTAATAAATTGTTTACTTTAAATATTTACCGAAACCGAAATTAAAAATATTATAACAAAAAGACGCTTTCTAGAGACAACGTGGTTGGCGGATTTTGTTTTTAATCATTAGATAAACCGGCATGGTTCCTTCGATAATGACACCAAAGCAATCAAATATTTAGGATATCCTATTAAAAGTTTACAACCACGTAAAACATAATTTTCCACAAATTATTTTGTTTGCGAAACAACAAAATATAAACCCGTTCAAAGCTTTTATAGCTTAAATTCTTATACATGAAATATACCTTATGCGTACGATAACATATGAATTGTCTTACCTTTTCAAATGAACACGAGAATTATTTAAAAAATCACGAGAATGATTTGACGCACTTTATATGAATTTTTTCGAGCGTCACAACAACGAATTAGCCATTTTAAACTGCCTCAAGTACGCGATTCTAACGAAAATATTTTTTTTCAATGGGATGAATTATCCCCACTAAACTTGAGCAAATTTCTAGAGAGAATAGAAGACTGTAAATACATTTATTGTATTGACTAAATATTTCTCCTGGAGGGACCTCTATTATTTGAAAGTAAAGTTGGAAATTTCAAACATAGACCCAAGGTAGACGACTGCACATATACCAGCTGATAATGGGTTGCCTATAGAACATATCCATTTTAGTTTAATATACAGGGTGAGACTTTTTTAAGATATAGTAAATGCCCTGTTGTTAATATTCCTGATAAGAAATAATAATTTCAGTGCGTTTGCATTATAAATAATTGTTAGATATTATGAAAAAACAAATCATCAGTAAAAATAGCGGACTTCATCATAATTTTTTTTTTATTATACTTATAACTAACAAGTTTAAAGATAAAAAGATTAAAAGAAACCCTTCGGATAAATAATCTCGTACATATTTAAGCCTTATTAAATAGATACAGTGCGGGTTCGTTTATTAGTTTAATAGAAACACTTTTATTAGCTTATTAAAATTAAGTACCAGTAGCATAAGTATATTACTAAAGAAGTTTGAAAATACGAACAAATAAAATCTTTGAATCTTGAACTTTTGTTATCTTACCTTCAAGTTTATGTACAAAATATTAACCACGGACTTTCCGAAGTAATTTCAATGATTAAAAAGCGCGTTTTCATAAAATTCAGTAAAAAAATTGGGAACTCTGTTGCTGGCACAGGATAACACCTTTATCATAATTTACCTACTTTTCAACAATTAAAAGCTTCATTGAATACGGAAAAACCTTGTGAAAAGCGCATTTACAAAGAGACAATTTTTTACCATTCGTCCTTTCTTCACAAGCATTATCCTTGTTTTAATATTTTAACTCTTCATTTTCATATTCTCTTCTTCTAATAAATTTTCTTATAAAGTTAAAAAGTTGTGAAGCGTATTAATTAATAACAAATTTAATTCGATGTTCACGTATTAATCGTATAATTATGAATAGCAGTTATAATTCCAAATTCAAAAATTATTTTATCCAAGAGTAGATGCCCTTTTCAGTAGAACAATCAATAAATTATATTTGCCTTCACAAAGTCCCAATTAAAAACGTTATATTATTTATCCTTGACAACATCGTTCATATGGTGTTTTCCACTTATGTGTAAATAAAAATTTCCTGATTGTATAAACATATTTAAAAGATGGCAATCCTAGTACAAACATAAATAAAAATAATATTTATATGTAAGAATCCAATGTACAGAATTAGAGTTTGAAAATTTCCGTTTTTAATGAATCACCCTGTAGTAGTATTATATAGTATATCTTTCGTAAAGTCAGGACTTATTCGTGACATGGCGCGATTATTCTACAGTGCATTCACCATAACAACTTAGTTCTTAGATTAAATCACGGTGACATAATTTATTTGGAAAATGCAAGCCTTCCAGTAGAGGTAACTAACTGATTTATTATTAGATTCATTCAACTTCGGCGATTGAACTTAGCGATTTGCCGCCAGTTAAACATATTTACCATCAATTACCTATAAATAATCATAACAGTACGTTAAAGCTAATCCGTATTCTCTTTGGTGGAAAGACATTGGTACATAATATACACGGTGTCCCGAAATCAGTTATTTACTTCTTTGGAAACACTACGATAATAAGGAAAATACGGAAAGAATACTTCAAGAAATATTTATTGCCTGAACAATTGTTTCGACTGGCATTATCAAAACTACAATTTTGTACTTTTGATAATGAGTCGAATTATCGAGTCGAATAAATATTTGTTGTCTTACAAAAGTTTCATCGAGAAAAGCCAACGAAAGCTTAAGTATAATTGTACAATATGCTTTTCAGTTAAAAAATTGAAATATGTCCACCAATGGCAAACTTGACAACAGATCAATTTTAATTAACTCCAAAATCTGTGAGGTGTTACGACAGAATGAATAAGAAATGCAATCTTTTCTGCAAGCATTACCTAAGTTTATTAGTAAATGGAAAATTCCGTGGTTAGTTATTTAATTATTTTTGCAGAAATAATGGAATACCTATACGGTATATACAGTAAGATTCATCATCATCATAAGATCTTTACAGATCGTCTTCAATTCGATCGATCGGGCACATAATTGACTTCTTTTTGTTAAAAACCACTCGACCCTATCCTCTTATTTTACATCCCTTACATGCCAATATTTTTCTTCATTTTTATTAATTTTCATACCATTAGCGATGAACACAATCGGTCTTGATCTTGCACTCTTTGTATTGTGCCATGTGCAAAAATACCAACACTAAGGCTGTCTTTATACTAACAAAACCGAGTCTAAGGCAGAAAGATAAGACCAAGACTAAAACCAAAACCCAACGAACAAAAGCAAGACTAAAAGGTCAATTTATGCGTTCAGGAAGGGTTTTTTAACTCTATAAAATATAAAAATAAACTATTGACACTATTTTAATTAAAAGTTATGACAAGCTCCTATGTATGTCAGAGAATTTCAGCATTTAAGACAATTATTGTGTCGGTAAATAGAAAAATTTGTACTTAAAATCCTTGTCTAACTCTCTTCCAAATATTTACTTCTCTAAGATGTTTCTCAAATTCTATAACATTCCTATTGCTCTTTATATGAACTATATATTACTCTTCTATATCTAAATCTCATCCTTACGTCCTTAAGTATTTTTAACATTTCTAGCTCTACGAATCTCTTTTCTGTTGTTTTCCCAATTAATATTGGTAAAGCTATGTGGTCTCATGCGTTTTCCCGTCTTTTTTTTAAGCCCAAATATGGTCATCCCCTAAAATCTCTTCCGTTTTATAATCCATCACTCTCAGTACAATCAATGAAAAGATAAAAGCTAGTTGTTTTAAAATTTTCCGTTTTTTGGTATGAACACAATCTTACTCCGTTTGTGTGCATACATAAAAAAATAAAACTTGAATTGAAATTTTAAAAAAGATCCAAGTAAAACCTTTGGTCCTTGAAATACTGGTGGCAGATTTTCTTTTTGTATGGACCAGTAGTGGACTACATCGCTGCAAATTTTAACTTCCATATTACCGAAGACGCTTTGAGTTTCATGACAAAATCAGTATATTCCGCACCTGGACAGGAAAAGTAAAGAATCTTATGATACTTTTAACCGCTTCTCGGCCAAGAAGTGAAATTTTCATGGGTAGATACGTAAATTAAAAACCATATGTTGATAGAGAAAATAATCGCAAAAGCTCTTCATTTGGACAAAGTCCTGTCCTGATACACCTACTGGCCGCGAAAGCTATCACCAATATTTGTCAGATACTTTTGCATCATTAAATAATAATGTCGCACAATTTTGCATCGAGTGTTATGTTTGAATGTTTGCGGTTTTAAATTTTACTTTGCATATCCGGGTTAAATTAATAATATTCAGAGTGGGCCAGCACATGGGCCAGAACTTGCAATTACACGTTTCCGGCGTCAATGCTTATTTTAACTGTTTGTATTGCAATTTTTTATTTATTTTCGATATTAGCCCCGTTCTGCGATATTGCGGAAATCATTCAAAACCACAATTTCCTAATTAGTTACGTATTACAGAAATACTTAAGCATTCGTTTTATCAATAATATTAACGAGTACAATTATACCTTATTTTACACAAGTTTTTACAGGTTTGTATCATTAAAACACTTTGGTTTAATTATACTACTTGCATTGAAATAAATAATTGTATTTTGTGGCAGTAAAATAGGCACTACTTTTTGTTTGCCGATATAGGCAAATATTCCAGTATCTACTAGCAATGAATAGTAGACATACATTGTAGATATATGTGTGTCTAATTTTTATTAGTAATTAAGTTTTATTTCTTCCTTGAATAAATGAATAAGGTAAAATCAATGCATACATACATATATAGTTACGACTATACACGTTACATAATTAAAGTATATTACTGCAGTAATTGCTTATTTACTGTCTTCGTGAGTAAAAAGTTCTCCACTATAGAGGGTGAATGAAACTGATGTATGCGTATTAAATTTTTTATTCATAAGTAAAACTTTGAATTGTCTCGATATTTAATGGTGAAAATTCATATTTAAATATACGAATAAAGAAACAATTGATTATTTTCACAAATCTTTTATTTATTTTTCGTCACAACTTTGAGTTCCTCAGACTAATTGAGTATTTATCTACCTTTACTGAGCTACATCCTAGAATGAGTGGAGGTGGATGAGAGTCGATATTCAACTCTGACAACATATTTTCCTTTTTTGTTTAAAAAAAGACCCGCACAGTAGGTACAAAAATGTTTATGAAAAACAAAGTGGAAAAGTTAATTTTTCAAATTATCGAAATATATCTTGTAAAAGTACAGTAAAAGTTTATTACTGAAAATTGTGAAAGATGACATGTTAAAGGGTCCTTTTTAAAAACAAGACTACTCAAATTTTAGTCTCTTTTCTTTAGGTTCTTTTTTCCACTATTGGCATTTCATCGTAAATGAAATTTTAGCCATACTATCTCAATCTTAATCTCATTTGGAATTAGTTCGGGCATTTAATGTTTTAATGAATTATTAAAAAAAAATAAGTCCATCCAACGAGAATAAAAGAAACGATCAAACTGTGTTTTATTTTTAAGCTTTAAAAACACAACCTACTTCATGGATTCGTCTTTCTACACAATAATTTTTCCATTACCTAAAATAACTATTTGCAAAATTGAAAGCAAATTCTTCTGTACTCGTTTGTTACTACCTACACACTGCTAATTTTAATGATAGAAAACGACTAAGGAAAATCCTTCAATAAATCATCAAATAGGACCTAAAGAATTTTTATTTTCAACAATAAAGAGAACTGATCCTGTTTTAATAAAGGCAGAAGTAGCAATTAAATCGCATAATAGCTCGTTGAGTGTAAATAAACAATCATATGTATAAATAGCTCGGGAAAGCACGGAGTAAGATAAAAGCTTTCCCAGTTATTTTTATCAACCGTAATATAAGAAGTACCTACATATAGTACATATGTGTATCCAACCTCATCGAACGAGAAGCAAATCGCATACCTTCAGAACTTCGCGACTTTCGATTATAAATCAGTAGTTGATTGTAGTTGGCTGTGACAGCGCTTTTCATAAGACTGGAAGTTTTCAAACATACCTACCTACCCATAACTACCAGGAAACAAAGCAGTAAGTCTATTCATTTTCTTTTTNTTAAAAATTGTTTTGTGAGATAATTAAGAATGGTATAATTGATCATATTTATCAATGTATGACCATTTATATTTTCCATAAACAGACTGTAGAAAATGAAACCTGCCTGTAGATAAAGAAACAAGACTACAGCTCCAAATTGTAACAAATATTCAAATTGCAGCAGTGCATAGTATTGTGTTACGGTTAAAGTGCATGTCATTTTTATATGATTATTTGTTATTATGGAATGTAATGTGCAAATGTGTTTATTCATTGAATACCTAATAGTAGTTATGTATGTAGATTACATAAAGCAGAAGTGCCGCGATGTTGAATTTTATGCTTCCCGTGCAATTTAAAAATAACTTTCTGTTACTTACGAAGTGACTGAAAATTTCATGAGAAACCTATATGCATACATAAGGATACGCCATACAATACCTACGTTAGTAATCATTTTTGGTTACGCTCAAGTATAACTAGCTAATAAGATACATAATCTACCGACACAAACTAAAATCGAATGTGATTCAACATTCAAGGAGTTTTGGGACTCATAGTGTGAAAAAGCTTAGTTTTGAAAAGTAAGCAATTATTATTGTAACTGTACATTTGATTTGGTGAAGCTGTTAAAAACTAGCAGTGAAACAGTAGGTTCTAAATATTCAATATCCAATTAAAATGGGCAAAATATAACCATTTATTTTTAAGATAGTCAAAAATTATAAACTCTTAAAAATGCTAAAAAATATTTCTAATACAGGATAAATAAATTTCACTCGTCTATACACAGCTGTTATCGAAATCAATTACTATCCAAAATGTTTTTTATTTGAAATTTAATATTTCGCGATTATTTTGTTTCACTGCTAATTCTTAACAGCTTCACCAAAACAAACTTAGAAGATGTGTCTCGTACAATTAGTTACTTACTATTTCTTATATATTTTACCGGAAATGTATGAAATCTAGGAATTGTATGCAATTCCTAGGAAATGTATACAACTCCGAGGCTATTTAGGAAATCTATAAAATATTGTTTCAAAGATTTTTTAATACACACATATCCTGGGAAATGTATCTATACATTTACTAGAAATTTTATGATATTCCCATAATGTACTACGAAATGTATATAACTAATGCTTTCTGTGAATAAAATGAATAAAACACGTTAGTAAACTGAGAATCAGCATTATCTGCGTTTACGTGGTTTTAGTGCGATCGCCTGATGTATATGCAATGGTGACGTTATTGTATGGTTATGAGGTAGATTTATGACAGATTGGAGTTTCTTTAATGCCCCTGCCCGCCGGAAGCGGGCTGACATGTTGGAATAATGTCTTCAAAAAGTGTGCTTCGATATGATCTCCACGCGTATATATATGAAAATGATCAACATTATCATCTGTACAACATACTAAAAATTCAAGATCATCGTGTTTGTTGAAACAAAGATAACCTCGTCACATTATTCTAACATCTGCTCGCCTCCGGCGGGCAGGGCCATTAATAATTCTTCAGTCTGTTTTTAATCTCCCTAATCAAAAAAAAGACGTCACCAATAGATATAGGTACATCTCCAAACAGCCTATCGTATTACTGCGTATTTAGTATTACTTGTAATACATTTCCGATTGCTATTTAGGAAATGTATAGATTTCCTAGGAAATGTGTCGAATATAATTTATTTCACACATTTCCGGACTATTTTAAAAATTACATACATTTCTTAGGAATTGTATACAATGACGGATTTTATACATTTCCGTTAACATATATATAACTAACGTTTTTCATAGTGGCACTCTCGAAACTTAATGATTTATTGTTAGACACCATTTGGAGAATATTGTGGTATAAAGCACTTCAACAATATACCCCTGGCACCTCGACTACTTTTGTTAAATTTATTGTGCTGCAGATCATTTATTATAGTTTATTACGTTACACGTTAGTTATCAAAATCCAATTTAGTATTTTTATGGTTCCATACTTGTAGGATCTAGAACAATTTTATTATCCTTTCTATCTACCAGTTAAGACCTTTTTTCTTAGGAGCCGCATTCAGTTGAAATTAATAGTAAACATTAACGTTGAAAGCCTCATAGCTCATCTTCCTAACTGAATGCAATAAAAAGATACGACCTTTCAAAGTTATGGACTAATTCTAGGTATGCGGAATTATTCTACTTATAATTAAGCTATCAGAATCAATAGTGATTGGTTTATTAACGCTTTTCCTGCAGGGTGAGTATAATTAACGTCGAGGGCACTTTGGGTGGGTGATCGGGACACACTTATCACTAAATATACTTAACACCAGCGTAAATCATACCTAGTTTAGCTTATCTATTGTTGGAACGATCAAAACTGACCAAGTGCGCAATAATCGGCGTACCGTAGTCGTTTGCTGCGTTTTGAGCACGCTCTTGTTAAGTTATGAAATACTTCATGAGTAGTATAGGCAATGTGAAAAGGGCTAACCGAATAATAGAAAGCGGTGCAGCGGTTAGAGGTTGCTTAGGTACGCAAAATATCAGAAGCGGCTTTATAATGCTTGATTGGAATTATATTTTTAAACAAGCGTTTTGCTTTTCTAAATTTCTGAGAATGCTTAAATGCTTAACTTTCTTTGAAGTCCGATCTGGCAACATGCTCATCTGTCCGCATCTCTTGCTGTTATGCATTAATTGGTGTGATGTTATTCCTTTTTCTTTATTAGTGTCCGCTGCAATTCTTACCTGACATCTCTTTTCTATATTTACGATATTGCCTACAACGTCTGTCGTGAGTAAAAGTAGGCGTTTTATCAGCAACCGGTCTAGTCAAGTTAGTTAGTTGAAAGAAAAATGTAAATGTGACAGTTTTATTGCGGACTATGCCAATTTTGAATGTTCCAACTATACATATAGTAGGCAGGTATTGTATTAGCCTTATACTAGTATATTTACTATATACTAACGTACTTGTATTATTTATTATATTACAAAATCAACAGAAAACTTTTATAGAAATAACAGGCAGGTACTTAGACCTCCTGTATCCCAGACGTTCTGTTATAAATATACATATACATATTAATTTACATGTAACAAACTTGTAGAGTATGTTTATGTTTGTATAATACCAGTTGCGTATGCAAGAGCTAGATGGTATTATCCAATTGGAATTGCCAAGGTGGATTTTTATAGCTTGTCTCCGAGGTAATAATAATACAACAATAATAAACAAAACTCTTGTTCATATGTTAAAAATATAAATAAAAAACGATTGTTGTGTTATTAGTGTCCAAGCCAATAATCGTTTATCAAAAGTTTTCGTCAGTGTTTCCGGTGTGTCGATCGTTCAATTTGTACATGTCTGTCTGTAAGGCTAGGTGACGTACGTAGATTGGTTCATTCATTCCCGGTAGTCTGCGATTTATTTACGTCCCTTAAGCAATTTTCGTGTCATCGATAAATTTTTGAATATTATCTCATTGTCGAGATAGTTTAATACATATTCAAATTGTTTACGCGATATTTCCATGAAATCTTACGAGACATGAATAGAAGCTTGGCAGGAGTGATCTAGGCTACCTTTTTCAATTAGTTATTTGCTATAACAATTGTATTTATTATTGTCGGCCGAAATCGTAAGTGATAGGCAGTAGATAACAAGATTGGTAAGAGATAAAACGAACCTACAAAATAAAAGTAAAACCTATAGGGTTGTTCGGAAAGTCATTTCGTTTTTTCCCGACAGAGGATTTAATTGTATTCTTTTGCACCCAACTTCACATTTAAGCCGTATAATTTTTATATGCTTTGAGAGCTCATATAGCAAGGCTTGTGTGTGAAAAATTCCAATTAATTTTACGCAGTAGTTTTTNCAATATTTTCGTTACTTACAGAGTAATAATAATCAACATTTCTTCCAATCAAAGTTATTTGGTGAAACGATTGTTTTGGACAACAGAAACAGTTTTTTGAAAAGAGTAAGACGCCATAAGTTATTGTACCTGGACGAAGATTTAATGTGGCTTAATCAATGACCTTCTATTCTGAAGATAAGCAATTATGGGCTGAAAGTTTATTTAATTAAAATATATAATTGAACACCAACGTTTCGCCTTTCAGAGTACAATGAAGAAGCCTTTTCTCCTAAATGCGAAACTTTGGTGTTCGACTATATATTTTAATTAAATAAACTGAAAACAGAAACAGAAAATGAACAAAAACCTTCACCCCATAATTGCTTGTCTTATTTATCATTATATATCACTATGTTCAATTTCCACTTTTTAGATTTTTAGAAGGGACTGTTCAGGTATCATGACTGTAGTTTCAATATGAAGATTTAACGACCTTTTTGTTGAGCATTATTCATATTCATCCAAGGACATACATAACAGATACGATTATGAATGCGAAATTTATACAATGCAAGGAAGGTAAAATCTTACGGCACAAGAAAAGTATGTATGGCGAAGCTGATGCAGCAGTATTAATGTACTAGTTGTTCAGTATACATACCTACAATATATGTGTAATGAACTTTGAACATCTGGATATTTATTTGTTTAAATAATATGTAACTTTCTTCCCTTTATCTCACGTTGTCAAAGCCAACACCACAGCAGTATTCAATAGATCGCTTCTGAATTATTTTCGGAACACAACGAAAATTACCTGATATATTAAATATCGTAGATTTCGATAAAGGAATATTATACCACTCGGTGTTTCCTAGTTTTGATTGTCGCCAGCGATGGCCTCTATTAGTGTTATCCTCTTGTCTTTTCTTAATACTATATATCAACTCTTTCAGTTCATTCTCAAACCTAAATCGTATTAAAAAAGTTTTAAAACAAAACTTCTGTTTCTGGTAAAACTTTGGAATTAAAATTGAAAAAATTAAAATATCAAATCTATTCCATCCATTAAATATTCATAATTATTTTCAGCTGATTTCTAGAATTTATGTAGTTCCTACTACATAGAAAGTGATGATAACGCATCATCAGTTGATCTACTGTAACGCAATGGTGAACCTGACGAAATTCTTACAATTGTGAAATGCAAATAAAAAATGATAAATAATATATGCTTTCCATGATAATATTATGCCTGCGTCTTTAAATTGGACTAGAATAAAATTTTGGTTGTGTTATATAAACATACCGCACGACCTCAAATGCTTAACAAATAAATGTTTTTTATACGTTCTAAATACTATTTAAATTTTAAAATAAAAGATAACGTGCACCTTACAATGTTTACATCGTATATATGTTCATTTCCAGCCATTTTGACATTAACTTCGCCACTAATTTTATACTGATCAATAATGATATACGATTTGTTTAATTGATTATACTTAAGTATGTAGGAGAAAAAATTAACTGATGTGTCACAGATCCCAGAGGCATTAAAATATTTCCCACTTTTCATATAGAAAGTACAGTCATCGCAAGTCGATAATCAAGCAAAAACACCAATGCTGAATATGTACTGAAAATTTACAACATCCATAAAACCACCTTTTATTAAAGGTTCATGTATTGTCTGCAAATAACACTAATTTTCTTAGAACAGTTATGACTGAAGGATATTATAGTTCAGTGAATTCAATTCTAGGTCACCGAAGTTATAAACTAACTAAAATCAAAATTGTATATTACGTTTTACTTCATTGAGTACTAACTGTAGGTAATATATGAGTAAAATATATCTCTAACATGTAAAAATAGAGAACTATTGGCTCTTGTAAATTTATTTATCGCTAAAAGCGCAAACAGGATTTTGAAAATTTCTAACGTTCCTGTTATTGTTCTCTTGGAAACATGCATACATACGGCCTTTTCACTACAAAACAAAAGCCTTCAAGGAACGAAGGACGATTAATTTACAACAGAATACGAGAAGGAACTAAATATTTTAACATTTAGCATTACATACATTAGGTGTTTTTTGAAGTGAAACTTCTTTACGCATGGTAGAGTATGTTCGTTTCATACGAGTTGCTATGTAACGAAATCATGCAACGGATGTATCCCTTCTACTCGGTCACGTAGTCGAGTTCGTAGTGGGGATCGCTTGAGCCGTGAGCGCGCTTCAATGCAACGTTCGTTACAGGCAACTCCGGCATGTATAGGGTAAAATTAAAACTCATAGTGTACAAATAATACCATTAAACCAATTCCTTAACCCCTATCCCGGTATGTTTGTGTGTTTGAAGAAGTTTCATGTCAGTAGCGTGTTGTATAATTACACGTTGTATTTTTCTTAATACTCAGTGTTTTTTTACAATTAAAAGTAGTACGAACAGTAACGGAATATTGTTCTTAAATGGTCGATGAGATCTGTGTCAATACACCTACACATACGGTGTTGGGTAGAGGTTGCCTGTGAAGAAACTGTAAGGTCTAGGTCTTGAACTGCGTATCAGTAGTGTATATCGATTAACTGTAATGGTTGTATTTGCTACATCATCTTGTATGGAGGTAACTCACCTCGTAAACAGTGCACTTTATTAGTGAATTGATAGATCGAACCGAGTACGAAGATGCGGAGGTTGCCTTTCTAGATACAGGGTGCACCTTTGGCGAAAGCATAAATATTAAATAATACGGAAATCATATTAAGCCAGTTTATTTTAATAAGATTATAACCACAATAATTCTCTTCTTTGTAGGGTTGTAAAATATATCGGCATTCCCACTCGCCAATGCGGATAAATAACTCTATTATGCCTTTCACATTTGCGATGATGGGAAAGCAACCTTTTATACCGCTCATTTACCGATAACAATAACGACCATATAAATAAACAAAAGTATCCAATTTTAAAATTTCCCAGATTTTCATCTCCAAGTTCTTCAGTTAATAAATCTTTCATGTCATCCTCTACCTTGTCACTCTTCATTCTTTTCTGAACATTTTTATCTTATCATGTGTAACAAGTGGGATAGCGCCACCTCCCTCAATTCACAAAATCTATAAACATAATCTATAAACCCGTTCATTTATATCCTTATTCTGAAACTTATCTCTTCATATTCTCTGTCACACTATCGTAATATTCATTTTATTTTTTTTGTATATTTTTCAGCATTTATCTTTGTATTTCTAGCAGAATGTTTATTTTGTTATTATTGCAGTATTTTCAGTGGTATACATTTTACAGCAGAAGGTTTTATTGACCATTGTGTCGAGTTTCACTCTATTATTCATTTCTTCCGTTCGAACACGTATTTACCCTAATAAAACTCGATTGGGTTTTCGCTTGGGTCATGTTTCCCAGAAGTCGAGGCAAACGGCAAAGATGCGTTGCGCGTGTGTTGGCACCAAGTACCGGTTAATGCCCTTCTGGTACTTCCTCTATTTTTCTACCCCTCTGTATCTCTGTCTTCATTTCATAACAAATCAGGATCTTCTACTTTTTCTCCAACCAATCAACCTTTTCCAATTTGAATTTAATTCCACCCCTAAACTATTTCCTGCACTTTTCTATTTTTTCTAATTTCAGGAGTTCAGTCATTTTTTGGGACAATTACAATTTGGCTTTCAGTCTATTCAATCGTTTGCTCTTTCGGTTCGTTTTCTATTTTCATTCATTTCCAATTTTATACAGTCCACTCTTCATAAGTTCAGTTTTTCGTTATCCATTTGTTTTTGTTAAAGTGTTATTAATCCTTAGTTAAGTGTTGTTAATAAATAGTTAAAAACCAAGTGAAGTTTTATATCAACCAAGTTACATTTGCGTAATTGCAAAAAGTGGCCCAAACATAAAAGTCGTCAAACTACGGCGACAACAGTAGTATTTAGTCCCTATAAAAACTATTATAAGTAATAATTTAGTATACCTTCATATTCCTTCATCTATTTAACCCTTCCCTAATTTTGCTAAAAATTTCTTTTTCACCCATATCATTCTATCTCATCTAAGATTTTCCATACAATCTGACCCCGCCTTATGAAGGCGTATCACTCTCTCTCATTTTTTCTATTAAGCATATCTTTGACCATCTACCATTTTCGACGCCTATTTCATCCTTGACGTGTTAGTGTGTTGATATATCTAAACCTCGTCTCTGCCATTTTGTGATATCTTACTTGAACCTTACTCAAACTACTTACTTTACCTCAACCCCACATTTCATTATGCTCAGTGATTTTTTCTGCCAAAGTTCTCTCAGTTTGACCTATATACGAGGGTGGATTGATAAGTTTCCGGCCTGACCAAGAAAAACAAGGTTTTTAAAAATTTTTTTTTTTTANTATACACATAACTCAGTTTTGTTTTTTTTTTACACCTGACTTGACGAAATTCTGAGATCAGATACTTTCCTTCTTCAAGGAAAATCTCGCAAATATCTAATATTAATATAAAATCAACTCAAAAAATAATAGATGTTTAATTAAATTCACCTCTACTGGCCTAGCCAAATTGTTTACGATCTTGCTACGTACCATGCTAAACTTTCTCTAAAAGTTCGTAAACATTCAGATTACTTACGATTCGGCAGACAATCGTGTCAGATTGTATCATACTCTTTTGCATATAACGTATCCATGACCTACCTTCAAAATGATTTATCTATGTGCTCCTGTACTCGTGTAGTGCTTTCAAACAAGACATACTATTATCAAAGTGCTACAGCGTAATAGTTACATTACATATGGTAGGCACAGCCAAATAGTGTCTACTATCTGAATAACATATTTATTTAAGGTATAGAATGACACATTCGTGGGAGAAGACAATTGTTCCTTAATTAATTCCTATGCAATGAGAACAATATTAAAAACAAAATTGTAGACACAAATTTTATACTTACTTACAAATATTGTCCTTTGAGCATATGCTTCTCTGAATTTTATAGACGAGACAAAATATTTGCTCGTGTAAGATAGATACTGTAATTGTGTTCTCGTTAAACAAATTTTGAAATCTTTGTTTGCACGGCTTTGGGAAAAATTTCTCGTAGAAAAGAAAAAATAAAATCACACACTATCTCCTAATAAAACGTCCTTATTAATTATAATTATTAGAAATTTTGACAAGATTTTTAATTTGATAAAGTTGTACCTACGCAAACACTATAAATTATTATTATGTTTAAATTACACGGAGTTCTTTTCTATAAATAGAATTTTGCTCTGTAATTATTAGAGTTAGGATATAGTTCGGTACCAATCAGTCTACTAATTAATTATTAAAAATACCTATTATTAAAAGACATACGAAAAACAAAAATACATTGTACACAAATTTTACATATGTTGTATTTATTTAGCATGTTAAATTTGACCTTAATATATTTTTAGAGCTTTTTCTGTTCACTGCATGGCGCCATATGCTTTTATTGGTACATTCTCCTTGCGACCTACTTTTTAATGCAGTTCGACTTATTTAGGACAATTTTGCGGTTTGCACATATGGCTCCTATTATCATTTTTTAAATTCGGACCAATAAAATAACTAGGCCGGTCTTCGAATTGAGACGTACCAGATCGAAAATTTAGTACGACAAATCTTATGTACATATATACAATCAGCACTTCCTTCTTTTCTTTCGATGGAAGATTAATTCAACAGCACAAATAATCGGGAAATTTTATTACTTCTTAAGAAAATTTAGAGTAAACGGATTATAGTAAGGGAAACAATAACGAAAATTGCTTTTGATATACATTGCAGCTTTCTTATTGCCTATATAAGGGCTTATTTAGGCTTTAGATATATATTTAAGTTTAGTTTGACTGTGCAACTATGATTTTTGAAGTTATTTATTTAACGAGAGTTTTTCTCTGTTTTGATGATTGTTCGTCGTTATGGGGCCAAAAAATAACAGTTTACGCATTATTGTAGGCCCATACAGGGTATGTTCAAAAAGTATCGCGAATTCTGAATATCCGCGGTTTGCGTATATTTGATTTTCGATTTTTTAGGGGCGTTACGTTGGTACTCATGTCTCTCACCTATAACGACAAGTTCTGTCATGTTAAATGTTCAGTTCATTTTTGAAATCTGCTTTGCTTGTCCGTGTTTTGGCTTATTTTCGAATTTTGCCTATTCCAAAAAATAGATCAAAGAATCTGTATCAAATTCTGGGTGAAAAACAAAATTAAGTGCGCTGACGCATTCTGAATGTTGACTGTGGCATATGGTGAAGCTACCTTGGACAGAAGCAACGTTTATCGGTGGTACAAAATGTTCTCGGAGGGCCGACAAGATATGAACGCCAAAGAGCGTGCCGGACACTCGAATACGTCAACAACAGACGAAAACATTCATGAAGAAAAATTCGTACCAAAATTGATCAGTTCGTATTAATATTCCGCCAGGGGATTTTTTTTGCCCTTCCTAAAGGACCCCGCTAGATTTTTACATAAAATGACTCTTTGTCAAACTCTTTGAAACTTTGAATTATGATACTTCTCGATGTGCTGATCAAAGGTCCTTTAAAGTTGCATTCTTCCGTAAGGAATACATTCAAATGAATATATATACATATATATGTTGACGTATTATACCTACGTGTATTGCATATTATGGATGTCATAGTTTCGGACCATGGATGGCAAAGCACCCTGCGAAAGTGTAGTACACCTCAACGTCGTAGTGTACTTATGGGGAAAGTTGGTATACTCAGAGGTATAAACAGACACCAACACAAAATAGAAAACTTGTATGTGAAGAAAAGGTTAGAAGCTTTCGAAATGTGGTGTTATAGGCGAATGATGAGGATATCGTGGATAGAGAAGGTTAGAAATGAAGAGGTATTAGAAGGAATGGGAAAACAGAGGACTCTATGGAAGTCAATAAAAAATAGGCGAGATAGGTTGGTAGGACATCTTCTCAGACATGAAGATCTATTCAGATACATATTAGAGGCAGAAACAGGAGTTATGAGGGGAAGAGGTAGATCTAGATTAGATTACTGTTCGCAAATAGTTAAGGATGTTGGTTGTTTTAGTTTTAGGGAAATGCGAAGATTAGCTCAGGATAGGAAAGAGTGGAGGTACGTGTCTAATCAGTCTTAGGACTGATGACCTTATGGTAATGATGATGATGATGTGAACCTATCAATGTTTCGTCACAACTACAGCTTTAATTTTCATGTGTAGTATAAACTATACTTTCTGAGTTAGTATCTGATTACACCTCTAAGTACACCAACTTATCCCATTTAGCGACCATCTAGCTTTTGTCACTTCATTCGTGTTGTCTTTTCCTAACGTAATATTATGATTAAAAGCAGGCAATCAAAAGCATTTTTCGGTTCCCGCAATATTACTTGTTTGCCAACTTCTACTCTAATAAGACTTTCAAATCACCGCATTATGTGTATTTACCACACCCATTAAAACATCAGATGGAATTTATGTAGATATAGTAAGAAAAACCGTTCGGACAAATGTTGACACGGTTTTATTTCAAAAGAATAAAAAACAAAAAGTAGTGATCAAATATGTAAAAATTGTATAAATATGGTATACCTACGTATTTATTATTCACATAAACAGTGTATGTAATATATGTGACATTTTATTCATGACATAATTTGCATGCACAGATACATTCTTACATTTTTCGGTCACTACGGTATACAATAATATGAGTAAGCTACACTGCTAATTAAAATAATTCTGGCATTGACATTGATTAATCCGACCGATGAAGCAGGTGCCCTTGGTTCGGATGGAATTTCACCATTTTATTGATTTAGTTTCCTTATTCATGCAAAAAATAAATCGTCAGAGAAACATACTTGATGTTTAAAACCTTCTATTAACAGTTAAACGTTATTCGTTTACAAGGTAAAAAATGACGATTATAAAATAGTTAAAACCAAGGAAGTAATTTAAGTTCGCTATATAAAGTAACAAAATATGTACTTTTGGAATTGTTGTGTTAATTCCGGATGCAATTTTATATTTATACAATGAAAAACAATGAAAATTTTTACAAAACTAATGCTGAAGCAGTGCGTATGTATATTACAAATATGGTGCATCTAGTATGAATAAATAAATACCTAAGCAGAAACTCATCCTTGATTACCACAACAGGATTCAAGCAAATTTAGGATTTTGGCTCTAATGATTAGAGTCAGCCAAGTACACGGTTTGGATTTGGGACCCAGCGAGTCCGGTACATTTGTTAAAGATTAGGCCAGGTAACAGGTAATAATTCTTAGTTTAAGTTGAATCGTATATCTCATTAGAAGCTTCTCAAAGTATTTTCTTTCCAACGCAGTACATTTGTAGCAACGCAGTTTTGAATAATCCAAGAATAAAAATTAGTGTCTTTTTTAAAGCTGAAGCAGTTAAACATTAAAAGCGGATTTTGGATATTGAGTTCAGTCAAAATAAACAACCAGAGTTATTACGCCTTTTTTATTGATCGTTAAGACATTTATAAACAAATGAAATTTGAAGACAGTCGCGACCAGACTTCTTATACAGGTACTACTCGAGGCCAAACATTACAAACGTTTTTTGCTTTTTGCAATACCGCCGTTTTAGATTTTATAGTCGATATTAAAAAAAAAAAAAAAGGCAATAAAGGCAGTAACTACAGAACGGCACTTCATCATGAGTTAAACAATAATATAGATAGTAAATAAACATAAACGCATTATTGCTTGCTTTTACAACATAAGTGCAATGTTACTTCACACTTACAAAAGAGAATCATTCACAAATAATAAATAATACTCCTAATTAGATACTACAGTTAATATACCATCAAAATGGGATCTCTTGCCACTTACAAGTTGTAGTTTCGAGTTGTAATATAAGTATTAGTATTTTCATGAAGTGAAAAGGTTATTACCGGATCGTTATGTTTATATACACATAAGTAAAGAAAGTACGTAATAAACGACATATTAAGTTCGACTGATATGTTATTAGAGGCACTTGAATCGTCCATTGATATGAAACGAAATATATCAGTGTATTAGAAACAAATTATGTTACACAAGGCTGATTGGGTTTCACGGAAAATCACATCGTAAACCTACTGTTCCCATTTAATTGATAATAAACACAAAATGTAGCAGATGGTCAGTCTTGAACTTTGACTTTCAAAGACACAAGACTATAATCAAAATCAGGGGCTTCTATTCTTCTCAAACTTTCAAATATTAACTTATAAATAATGGTATCAACATGAAAATCTTGATAATGAAGAACAAACAGAGACAAATGTTAGTAGGATTTGACGTCCTGAAGATTTTGTTACGTTTTATTTATTATCAGTAGAGACACTAAAACCTATCGTTTGCACCAAAATGCAAAACGTTGGTGACAGTGACGTAATTAGCTTTAATGACGTTCGCAGTGGACTTTGAAGGGTCGCCTTATTCTTATTCCAAGAAGTACTAAAATGGTAAAAATTAGCCGAACTCCTGCTTGGACAGAGGACAGCTGTCGCTCCTGAGTGACGGTAATATGCTGACGCGCCACCCGAATCATTTTCTGACATCAAATTTTGAAAGACATTTTCACAGTATTGAAAAAAAATTAAATCTATACGTAAATGTTCGCCTTCAATAAAAAGAAGTCACTTCTATGCACGCGAATGGTTAATTTGGAAATTCGAAAATGATTGTTAAAGTTGTATACCTGGAGCATGATCCTGTATAGGCGCGAAACATGGCCGGTGGGCGCTGCGGAAAAGAAGCGTTCGAAATGTGGTGTTATAGGCGGATGATGAGGATATCGTGGATAGAGAAGGTTAGAAATGAAGAGGTATTAGAAAGAATAGAAAAACAGAGGACTCTATGGAAGTCAATAAGGAATAGGCAAGATAAGTTACTAGGACACCTTTTCAGGCATAAAGGTCTAGTCGGAGACACATTAAGGGCAGAAACGGAAGTTAGGAGGGGTAGAGGTAGCCCTAGATAGTTTTAGGAAAATGTGACGATTAGCTCAGGATAGGAAAGAGTGGAGGTGCGTGTCCAACCAGTCTTAAGACTGGCGATCTTATGATGACGTAAGTGTTCAGTTTCTTTTTTTTTTCTCAGGATAGGAAAGAGTGGAGGTGCGTGTCCAACCAGTCTTAAGACTGGCGATCTTATGATGACGTAAGTGTTCAGTTTCTTTTTTTTTTACTGCAGATATTGTCAATTCATTTTGCTTTTGGTGATGGAAAAATAATTCTTCAATTATTTAAGCATCGTCCAAGAGTGCCATAAGTATTGTCCGTGCCTCCAAGCTTCAAATCAAATATTTTGATGAAATCGTGCACCCAAATTTAAGATGTGTGAAATTCACGAAATGTCTATTTTTAAGGATTAAGGAAAAAAGGATGAAATGAAGCTTCCAGTTATACTAACAGTGTGGTGAGCGGTAAAAATTCCGCAGTACACTGCAATAGTGATCAAACACCTATCTACGGTGATGGAGATTTTTGAATTGGATATAATTAGGAAATGATTATAGGTATTATGAACGGTCACGAATAGTTTGTCAAAGATTTCTTAATTGTTTGAATATCAACTAGCTTTAAATTAATTGATACCAAGTCAAGTAGCAACGATGGAAAGCCAAATGTTAAATCTAATTTCCGTAAAGGTTGATTTTCAAGTCAAGTTTAGTCATTTGTAAATATTTCAAGCTAGGCGTCTACAATCTAAGATCATTCATCCAACATTTGAGAGTTTCTGGCAGAACTGTACCTATCTTTTAGTTAATCATGTGATTCGAGGTCAGATTAACATTTTCTCTTTTTTAATTAATTTTGTAGTCAAACACAATTACTAAACGCTTTAATATTTATAGTTACTCAAATAGCTAGCTACGTAATGTGAAACAAATGATGAGGACAAACTTGGCAATAATATCANTTAGTTAATCATGTGATTCGAGGTCAGATTAACATTTTCTCTTTTTTAATTAATTTTGTAGTCAAACACAATTACTAAACGCTTTAATATTTATAGTTACTCAAATAGCTAGCTACGTAATGTGAAACAAATGATGAGGACAAACTTGGCAATAATATCAGACTACGGTCTGTCGCAACTCAAGACTGCTTGCATCTTTTTAACGAGGTTGCAATCAAAATAAATCAATGGTTATTGTATAATTTAATTTTTAACTTTAACAAAAAAAGAATTTAACATATTTAACTTTTTTACAATTTTTTTTTAGGAAACGTAGAAATCGCAGGTTTAGGCTTTGATATTAAAATTATGTAAGGGTATTTTAGAGTTCTTAAAATTCACATTTTCATCTAGTAATTACATATTGTTAGTTCAGTTACATATGTACATTCCTATGCCATACTGAAAGCCAAGAGTTAAAAAATTACGGTAATTGAAATTTAATCGCGGTGATTGCACATTGCACTTGCATCAGTATCTATTTCACCACTAGCACTACTTGACTCATATAAATATTGTTATTTTTTTAGTAACAACGATAAATAAATATTATCATATATGTAACTATTAAGTAGTATAATGAGATATGTTGTCCTATTGTTAGTTCTTAGTATTTGGTTCTTTACTGTCTTTTATTCTAAAAGAGGGTAGTTAGGAAAAAAATTATCGGCCAGTAAAATAATACAGTAAGAAGAATTCGTGACGGACAGTGTCGGACATCTTCACAATTAGCAATTTGTATAGTTATAGTTTATTAAAAGAATATTTTATCATATCACAATTATAGCTAGTTCATAAGCAATTCCACTGTGTATTTGTCATTTTTTTCGATTATCTGCAAACAAATATCATTCAACCAACAAAGTTGTAACTGTTAAGGAAACATCTATCCTCAGGAAACTACTTATGATGGTAAAAACTGCGAATGAATAATTCTCAAAGTACAACCGCCTAATAACCCAATATTTAATTTAGTCCAGGCAAATCAGCTGAGAATTTTGGATAATACCAAATTGTTTCGCAAAAATTGTAAGAAATTAGGTATATAATTATAAACCTGTGCATTTTTCATTACCTAACGTTTCCAGTAATATATTTTATTGGTTTTTTAAAACATCTTCTTTTTATAAAACTGTTACAAATTAAAAAGCCTTTAACTTAACACTAATAAAAGTATCTTACCTAAAACTGGAGTTCATCGATCAAAAACAATGTTAAATAATGGAAAACTATAACTTTAATGATTGGATGTGTTAGAAGTACAATTCCTATTTATATTCTCTGT
>NW_020438873.1:614834-616846 GCF_000699045.2 Agrilus planipennis | reverse complement strand
ATTTATTCTTCGATTAATCCACTCAAAATGTAATAGAAAACCAAAGGTGAAATTGGTGAAAAGTGCAGGTATTGACAAAAGAAATTTTTCTTTTACATCATCTAAGATTTTCAACTTTAATTTGTTCAATAGTTTCGTTAAATATTTCAGTGGTTTGGACTAGTTTTGATCTTCTGGATTTTATAAATTCAAAATGTCTTTTCACCAATTCCACTTTTAGCTTTTTTATTACATTTTGAATGGATTAAACGAAGGATAAATACAGCTTGTACAATTTCTGAAAAACAGTTCCATTAATACATAAGTGATAATCAAAATTGTTTATATACCTACTCTAGTACAAAGATAAAATTATTAACGACTTCGACAGTTACTAATACATATTATAATGATAACCTGATAACACAACTTCAAAATTTTAAAGATAAGAGCAATGTAGTTAAAAAAATAAATGTCTTCTTTTACATAATAAGTGACTGCGTTGACCTTACTCTAAAATAAGACATTCGTTTATGTCTCTATGTTATATGACGTGTGAAAATTTACATCATAATAGAACCGTAGCATATTACTCATGTCATTATTCATTTGAGAAGTTACAAGAAAATCTAATATTGTAACCATAATAAAACAAATTTTATAGTAGTACATATCACCATTCAAAAGAAGTGATAAGTATTGTTGAAAACCGCCAAAGGTGACGTGGAGTTTGAACTTTTCAACCACAGATGAGCTTTCTTGGAATTAGTTTAGTTAAATTCGTTAAGTAGGGCACATAGAATTTCAAGTTTGGAAATGAAAACTAATAGGAAACATGCAGAAATGGACCTTCAGATGTTGCATGTTACACTTTGAATGCCCTCTAGTGTGTGTTATCATTTTTTAATTGCATGCATTTTAGAAAACTCATATTATTTAATTTTATTTCTCGATCTGGAATTATAAAAGATAGATACGGTAATAATCCAAAGGATTATGCAGTAATATACCAATAATTAAAAATATAGGTCAATAATAGAAATTACAAACGTATAATAAGCTAATAATAGAAAATATCAAGTAATAACCTGTATGCCAATAATCGAAAATATTGACCATTAATATGTCAATAATTGGAATCATTAAGGAATAATATGCTAGTAAAAATATTAAAAAATAATACTGTAACAATCCAATTACATGCTAGTAATAAAATTCATTAATTTTTAATTTATTTTTTTAGGTATAAAGTCTTCGATTTTTTATCAAAATCATAGTTCTTGACTTATATGCGGCATTAAATTAAAGATGCACCGGGTAGTGATTTTGCCGAGTAATCGGTTATCTAGTACCCGGCATTAGTTGTGCCATAGTGATTCACGTCTTCGTTGTGACGGGCTTTGCATTAAATAACGTTCTGTTGAGTCATATTATTCGTTTTATTAGTTGTGTATTTTTCGACATTTATTTTTATGATTCTAGTAGAATGGTTATTTTCTTATTATTATAGTATTTTCAAATGGATACATTTTACTGCAGTTATTTGGGAATTGTAACTTGCCGACCATCGAAATTCAACAGATTTTATTGACCATTGTGTCTAGTTTATATTATAATATTCAATTTCTTTTATTCAAACACGAACACCCCAATAAAGTTCAATTGGGTTTTCGCTTGGGTTATGTTTCCCAGAAATCGAGGCAAACTGCAAATTTCTAAAGATGCGTTGCACGTGTGTCGGTACCCCAAGTACCGGTTAATGCCCTTCTGGTACTCCCACTATCTTTCAACCCCTCTGTATCCCTGTCTTCATTTCCTAACAAATCACGATCTTCTACTTTTTATCTAACCAATCAACCTTTTCCAATTTGAATTTAATTCCACCCCCAAACTATTTCCTCCACTTTTCTATTTTTCTAATTTTCAGAAGTTAAGTCATTCTTGCCGAGAGTTGCAATTTGGCCTTCAATTCAATCATTCGCTCTTTCGGTTCGGTTTCTATTTTCATTAATTTCAAGTTTTATACAGTCCAC
>NW_020438873.1:605657-614343 GCF_000699045.2 Agrilus planipennis | reverse complement strand
GGAAAAGATGACAAGAAATATTGAGCATCCCACATCCTTAACTATATACATGAACAGTAATCTAATCTAGGTCTACCTCTACTCCTCTTAAATCTTGCTTCTACTTCTAATATGTCTAACTAGCCCTTCATGCCTGAGAAGATGTCTTACCAACCTATTCCGCTTATATCTTATTGCAGAGGCGGATTAAATGTCGAGAGCGCTCTAGGCTAGCACCTCGTTGGCGCCCCTTTGGCGATCATATATTTTGCAAAATACTTTTTTTTTATTAGGTACTTCCTTATTTTTTTTTTAGGTTTATAAACTTCCGCGCGCGCCCCTTTTTAACCTTGCGCTCCTAGGCATATGCCTACTTTGCCTTATGGATAATCCGCCACTGTCCTATTGACTTCCGTAGAGTCCTCTGTTCTCTTATTCTTTCTAATACCTCTACATTTCTAACCTTCTCTTTCCACGATATCCTCATCATTTCGAATGCTTCTAACCTTTTCTTTTCCTCCGTGCTCACCATTCATGTTTCGCACCCGTACAGCGCCGCGCTCCAGACATACACCTTTAACAGCCTTTTTCGAATTTCTAAATTAACCGTTCGGGAGCATAAAAATGATTTCTTTTTGTTGAAGGCGACTCAACCCTGCGCTATCCTCAGTTTTATATCTCTATACTATTCCTTCCATTCTGACTTCCTATAGATTTCGAATATTAGTCATAAACGACCTATCCCAATTCAATTTTAATTAGGTAGGTTTTCCGATTTCATATTATCCAGTCGGATCCTAAAAAAAGTACCGGATTCAAACCGGATACCCGACACATCTCTATATTTAATGTTTATTACGGGCGGAGCCGCAACAGTTACTCGCTAGTTTCTCATAACTTGAATGAATTTTATGTTTAAGAGGAGGCAATTTTTTAATGGCTACTAAGACTTCTCCCTTGGTGACAATTGTATTTTTTAATACCCAAGATGGAATTTACAATTTAATCTGTTTAATGGCCAGTAGTCCAACGAGTAATGAAAATAAAGTGTTATCCTTGAAGAACCGCTCTGAATTCGAATTGTTCTATTTTATTTATGCACTCGTTCGATCATTATATATAATTTGTGTTTGGTTTTTTCAAATCAAGCATAATTGCATTAAAAACTACATAACGTTCATACTATGCATAATGAATTGAAGTCCGTATAAGGATTAATGTCACGCCCGCTTTTTATATCCTGCAGATAATTTCTTGCCGCAGGACGAAACAATAATTGACTTGAAAACCACGCCACTTGAACATATTCCGTCTGTTATATGCTTTGTATGGTATTAACTTGCTTTATATATAACAGCTTTTATAATGTCTGCTTGTCTGTTAACAGTCGTTTTTAACTGTCCAATTTACAATGCCAAAGATATTAGCTGTAGTAAAATAAGGAAAAACATGTTAAATTGCTATTATTAAAGGGATACTTTTAAAAATGTAAACAATATTTAAAAAATGAGAGAATTATACCTGTTTTGGAATGAAGCATTGTTGTCAAGTTCGAACTAGTTTTAATAAAACAAAAACTAGTAGGAATACGTTGTAGGTACTCCCACGAGGAAGGTGATTGAGTGATGTTAAACTTAATTTAAATATACTTAGTTTCAAGAATTTTATTGTTATACACTACAATATTACTTCAGGTGTGTATTGCTTAAGTTGCTCAGACTGTAATAAAGCTACATAAGTCAAACGGGTAAGTTCTTCAAAACTAGTATAAAGGAGCATTTGACTACTTATACTAATATTGCTTCAAATATGTAGAACACCTCATTAACGAAAAACAACGTTAATTTAGATTTTAAAATTTGAAATATAGAAACAACAGTTTGAAATTGGACCTAACAGCAAATAGATTCCATAAACTAAATTTATCTTGAAATGATCAAATAGACTATAAAAAAATCTTCATTCTTAAATATTTTTCAATAAATCATAACTTTAATTTAAGTTAAGATATACTATATAGGCACTGAAATTTGTCAAATTATCACCTAATGAAAGCAATGTTTGGCGAAACAATATTGTAGTACCTACACAATAAAATTCTTGAAACTAAGTGTTTTTTAATTAAGTTTAACTAATAATTCGTTTCAACAAGTATTAGCATCCACCATCAATAATTGATGTTTTTCATCGTCATGACAACTTTAACAAAGGACGTAACGTGTTTCGCATGATTCTTTTCAAAATTGCGAGGGCCACTATAGCCAATAATATTGATTAAACATATACATACAATATAGAGGTGAATTATATAAAAAGAACCAAAAATCCAAACTAATGGTAAAGACTGATATCACAACCTTGTAGACTTTTCTTATACCAGTACCAAAAGTTAGCTATATAGGCAAGGCAAAATGCTAAGATAACACAGAAATTACACATTTATTTGTCGGCATTTTTTTATGTCAAATAAACGAAAATTCATAATTTGGTGGACGTGTGAAATATATTTTTTCAACCACGTCTATCTGAAAGTATCTCATACTTCTATGTAAACTGTCCTTAACTAACCGAACTCATAAAATCCTTTGAACAAGACGTAACAGTTTTCAAAAGCTTTAAATTATGTATATATATTGAACTTGGATTATTATATTATTATTTACAGGAAAAGATGACAAGAAATATTAGTACAACTATTTCTAAACCACGTCGTATTTTTCAGAAGATGATGCCGCCTTTGGTTCAAGTAGAAAAATATTAGATACCAATGGTACAAATGTTTATTTGAATTCTTTAGTCTTAAAAAGAAGCCAGAAATACCACTTCTGAATCCCTGATTCTTATACGATATTAATGCACCTTAAGTTTATCATAATTAATAATTTGTTTCCAATTTTAAACCACTAGATTTATTTATTAATAATAACTTTGTATTTCTCGTCAAGAATCGTTAAAACTAATTCCACAAAGAGAAAGACCTCGTAAACATCTACCACCCCGGAGTTTCGCAATGGCTAAGGCTGTCTCTGTTATAATTTTACAGTAGCGCCTCGTAAAATCTGTCCGTCTGGAGTCTCGCGATGACTAAGGCTGCCCCTGTTATAATCTTACGATAGGGCCTCGTAAAGATCTACCCGCCCGGAGTCTCACAAAGAATAAGACTGCCCCTGTTATAATCTTACGATAGGGCCTTGTAAAGATCTATCCGCCCTGTGTCCCGCGATGGCGAAGGCTGCCCCTGTTAAAATCTTACGATAGGACCTCGTAAAGATCTACCCGCCCGAAGTCTTGCAATGGTTAAAGCCGCCTCTGTTATATTCCTACGATTAGTGAGAGCTTTCCGCTCACAGCGTTTAAACAAAAGAATTCCGTGTTTTGGACACATCCATCACGTTTTGCAATTTTTAAATGGTTTGCTTTTATATCACATATTTGTTGATGTGTTAAAGTAATAGGAATTGCTGAAGAAGGTGGTGTACTTGAGAAGTTACACTGCAGAAAAAAGAAAGGATGAAATAAATCTAACGTAAGTGATGAAAAGCTATCTGACACTTTAACTATTCTGAAAGTTGAATACCTTGCATGGTTTTCGAATTATTGTACAATAATGCACATACGTATTTATAACTTTTATTAACAGTTTCACATTCCACACTAACAGTTAAATATTGTAGCTGAAGAGCGTGTACACAGTAATTTTGCAGATCTTAAAAACATCGTCAATTTCGAAATGAAACGGAAATTAAATATTGATGAAACATATTTTTTTAAATATTTAATGATGCAAAGGCCTAACTGCTTTTGGAATTGCTTTAAAATTGAAAATAATAAATCACCGGGGCAGATTAGTACACAAACCTTAAAATAAGATGGTAAAATATTAATTCTGTTGAAATTATGATTCTAGATATATACATATGTAAATATAATAATTACATTAGACACACAGCAAAAAGAAAAAATAATATAATAACAATTCATTATTTTAAGACAAAACATATTTTCTTGATAATAGAATCGAAAACACTGCGAATCACCGTAATTCCAATAAAATACATTTTAGATAACACAAATTAGCAATAAGCGTACACTGTTATGAATAAATACAATCGTAACAAGATATAAATGTGTGCATTGCGATTTTAAAAATTAGCGTGAATTATTATCAGCAGTTAATTTTGGGATTTCAGAAGAAACTTCTATTTAATATCAGCCGATTGTGTATTAATGTACCAGCTGTTTTAACTAATATTTATTACTGACCTCTCATCTATAACAGCACAATGTAAATTTTTATTTTCGATGCATGTTAAATGCGCTGTTGACGTCGACTTGGTCTTTAATAGAAATGATTCAACGAAATAAATGATATCACGACGACACAGTCGTAAACAAATACAAGATACCCGTTCAATTTTATTTTTATTATTGTTACTATTTGTCAATTAATTAATATTCAGAATCGTCACTATATGTGATCTCAGCGGCAGACATCGAGGCTCTGGGTTAGTAGGCAGTCTGCTTATTAAAAAACTGTTGATTTGAATAAATTAAAACCGACAAGTAGCTACTTTATATGTCAATCTCGTCAATTACAGACAAAAAATAATGATAAATTATTTGAATGTCAATAATGGTCAAAATTAAATGGAGTAGCAAGTTTTTTTCTATACGAAAACAATTATTTTTAACATTTTTAACATAAACGAATATCAAAACATTGAATACCTAACTGGAACTTAAAAATATGATGTATGAACAGGCGCGAACCTAAGGGGGGTTATTGGATCAAACCCCCCCTCCCCGAAATTAAAATAATATAAGCAAGAAGTGATAACACCAAAATAGAAATAAGTGGTAGTGAAGGATCTATTTGAAGATGAGAAAGTTACTATAAAACGTAAAATTTATTTTTAGAATTATGTGGAGGGTAGTGACAGCAAGAAATTGTAATTTTGTAAGGGATATATATGGTTTATGGTAAGAGTTCGAACCAGGCAAGCGTGTCTTGTTGGACGATAGGAAATAAAGGAGAGATCTATAGTTTGACCAGACTCTGAATAAAAAAAATGGTTAATTCTAATTGAAAAGACACTGATGTGTGTTAGCAATTTTATAGACAGTCTATACACACATTTTATGAAGAATTTTTAGATAATGTTTAGGTCCAGTTTATATACAAAAATAAACATAATTAAATTAAAAATTAGCCCCCCTGCGAAAGAAAATCCTGCGTACGCCTCTGTGTTTGAACACAGTAGTTCCTTTGAACTAGAGTACATACACTAGTGGCGAGTTGAGAACCTAACACAAGGATATACTGATATTTTCAATTAAAGGCTAGATTTATTTTTTTTATTTTATTTTAACACCGAAGACGCCATCAACATCATTAAAGACAGTACAACTGTAGGGATAGATGTGCAAGGGCAAAAGATTAGTATGCTTAGATTTGCAGATGATATAGCAGTATTAGCATCTAGCAAGGAGGACCTAGAGATAGCTTTAAATAAAATGGACGCGGTACTGACAGATCAGTACTGTATGAAAATAAATAAAAGTAAAACAAAAATACTGGTATGCAAGGGAAGAAAAAGTAGGAAAAGAGCGAATATAAAGATAGGAGACGAAAAATTAGAAGTGGCTGATTTTAGATACCTAGGAAGTCAGATAAGTGAGGATGGAAGGAGTAGTAAAGGTTAGAAGCGTTCTAAATGTGGTGTTATAGGCGGATGATGAGGATATCGTGGGTAGAAAAGGTTAGAAATGAAGAGGTATTGGAAAGAATAGGAGAACAGAGGACTCTATGGAAGTCAATAAAAATAGGCGAGATAGGTTGGTAGAACACTTTCTCAGGCATGAAGGTCTAGTCAGAGACATATTAGAGGCAGAAACAGGAGTTAGGAGGGGTAGAGGTAGACCTAGATTAGATTACCCTTCGCAAATAGTTAAGGATGTGGGCTGTTCTAGTTTTAGGGAAATGCGAAGTTTAGCTCAGAATAGGAAAGAGTGGAGGTACGTGTCCAACCAGTCTTAGGACTGACGACCTTATGATGATGATGATATTCTAACTGATTTGAATTATTTATTATTTAACTAATTAAATTATTATTTTAAGTTCGTGTTTTATTGTGAATCTGATTTTGTGTATAAGTTCTCGGATGATTTAACAAGAAAAAGTAAAATTCCAATGTCTTCCACGTAATATAATTTATTAAGTAATCTACCTTGAGAAAACCTTAGATCGGAAGGCGAAACGTCGGTGGAATTACATAATTAATAAAGAACATTTCACCTCTTTCTGCCTGTTTTTAATTGAAAATGTCTTAATATATCATTGGGGAAGATAGTATAAAGTACATCAATAATATGTATATATAATAATATATTTTCAGGTAGTTGTGGTTCCATACGTTCACCAAATTATACATTTTCACTCATTCGACAAAAAAAGAAAAAATGTTGACAGGGAAAGTGTAACTGCTATATTCGGTAAACGTTTTGCCTCACTTGTATAGTACAGTTTTGTTCTGTCATTTGTATTTAATTTTATATTAAATGAAGTGAGGCCTAGTGGTAAAATTTGAAGAAGGATCCTGTTTATTTTCTTTCAAAGGTGGTTTAACAGAAAAATAATAGCCATAACCCCCCAGCCCCAAAAGCCCTCTGTGCGTAATATTTGATAGTTATTTAATTAGTTTTATTTTAAATGAAAAACAAAAAAAACTGGGACCTTTCATTTATGAGCCCCAGAGCTATAGTTTAACCACTTACTTTCCATTAGACGATTAAGTTAAAATTTTCCAATTTTAATCAAAACGATTTTATTCGATTGAAAGTATTACATATTCATCGAAATATGGCCATGAAAAGTAATAAAATGTTATTATTTTATTTATATTATTATTTTACCCAAAACTATTCAATAAATTCTTGACTTCTTTGTAATCAAAAATCAAAGTGTTTCTTTAGAAATATTATATACAATGATTCTAAAATAATTTGTGATTCAAAACGTTTGCGTTTGTACCGTCAACTGCTATTACTAATAGAAGCAATTTACAATTAGCTAAATTTTGCATTTCCTACTCATTATGAATAATAACTAAAACATTAAAAGATACACATACCCGATTAATTATTTTTGCAAGATTACTTCCGTACATTTTAACACTCTTTGTGTCATTTGTTTAGTAATGCTTCTATTCAATGTATCATAGTGATAGTAAATAACCTTCAACTTCATTAGCATCCACCGACAAGATAAGGTGCCTGAGAGACCTGCTGTAAAAATCGGATATAATAATGAAAACAAGTTGTAATGATTACGTTCTATTGAAAATATTTACAAAACCTAGATTTTATGCAGAAACTTAGAATATTTGACACATTAGCTAACATACAACGTATGCTTCTAGATTTCCTAGTAGCTAATGATAATAGTGAAATTCAAATATTAAATCAAAAACAAAAAATCAGTCAAAAACCTTGACACAAAAACGGAATAAAAAGTGGAAGGTACAACCTCTGGGTCCAAGACGTTTTTCAAACAGATTTTCAACAGTTACTTATACATATAGTATAACCTTTTCAAATGTTTCCTTATTGTAAATTTGACATATTTTAAGAGAACTAAAAAGACATTTCCAACGACGTCATGAAGAGTTCTAGTTGCGTACTTTAAAAACAAAAATTTTGAAAACATTGCCACTATCAGGGACTTAAGTTGACATCAAGGCGTAACTGTAATTATGAGGATTTCTATAGAACTATATATATTCCACATAATCTAGAAGGGAAGTTCATTTTACGTTGAATAAAGAAAAACTAAAGCTTACATTGCAGTACTGTTCGTCTTTAAAGTGGATAATATTTCAATCAACTGTGTAGGTTCTAGTTATTTAATAAGAAGTACCTACAAAAATTGTTTTTGTAATGAGATGAGGAAATTAACAAAGGTCATTTATATAGATCCAAATCTCGTTTTCCTGCTTAGTACGATAACTGTTAACTGGGTTTCTAGTCTAATCTCAGATTAGTCTAATGTTGTTGGTTGTTGTGATGTTTCAATAATAAATTCCTTAAATTGTAATTTTCAGTTTTTCATTTTTTATATTGCGTTAGCTATAGGTAGGGTTTCCTTTTTTTACTTTGGGGTAAGGAATTATCAATGTCAATTTCTCGGTAAAGCGAAGATAGGTTCCGAATTCCGAAAAAAACTTGTTGAGAAATCAAGAAATTTTTGAAAATGATAGATTACGTATAAATGGCGAATGCTTTTTGTATGAGCTTAGTATGCTTCTTATATGAGCTTAGTAAATATCATCAGATAAAATGAAAATATTTCATACTAGGTACGAATGGTATAATAAATTCTCGGTCTCAGGTCAAAAAAATCAAAAATCTCAATTATTTCCAAACAAAGCGTTTTTGTGGTGAAATTAAAACTAAATTGTGTTTCTGCTTCACAAATATAGAATTTTTTAACGTTTCAGTTTAATATTGCAAAGTATATACATATATCTATTAAAATTAATATATTAATAGACTTACCCCTTAACATGAGTGCTGTTCTTTCTTTAATTAATCGCTGCAATTCCTTTGGAGTCGAAACTGTAACAAAAGAAATATGAAACTAATTTTATTAAATATTAATCAACTTTTTCATTTATAATATTTTACTAATGTGGAAGCGATTAATTAAAGA
>NW_020438873.1:591941-602595 GCF_000699045.2 Agrilus planipennis | reverse complement strand
CGGCCACTTCAGCATTTACAGAAAGAGTATTCTCTGTTATGAACGCAAAGTGGCGGGACGACAGGAATAAAGCTTCATTAAAACTAATCACAAATGAACTTTTAGTTTACTTAAATCTTTGTTTGCCATGTTTAGAGGCTATTAATGTATTTAAGAGCGACAGCAATTTGTTACTGGCTGCTAGGTGTAACAAAAAATATGTTTTTAAAAACATAAAATAAAATACTTTATTTTTATGCTGAGTACTTTTTTTTAACCTTTTAGTCGAGAAATACTTTATGTAAAGCCTGAAAAGGTGGCAACCCTACTTGTAACGTATTAATTGTCAATAATTCATTCTAAATATAGCGGTCAAATCCACTATTTGCCATCATACTCCGTCTTAATGCATCAAGCAATTTTGAAAAGTACGTTTTTTTGAAAATGATCATTTTCCACAGCTCTACACCTGAGGCTTCAAAAAGTAATTTAAAAAAGTACAGCGTATTATATTCAAAATAACGAAGTTGCTGACAGTATAACACAATGTCAGTCATTTGAATTTTTTATATAAACCACCATCTATATTATTAACCATAATTGTTTAGTGGAATACCAGTTTTAACTCGCAGTCAGATTTGATTAAAAAGAAAAATGATCTGTCATCATTTCGTATCTACATGTTTTCAAACCAGGGAACAAGTGGTCCAAACAGACAACTAGATCAACTTTTTATTTGTTGTAACACGAGATTACACACACATGATTCAAAATAAATTATTTATACACACACGCATAGGTTTTACCACGTTATGTTTTTGTTGAAGGGTGTGGATTTCATTTGTTCAAAATTAGTCTGCGAGCCATCCGAATTCATATGTTGCACACCTGTTATAACCTACACTCACTCTTTCTCACATGTTATACGTACATGTTTACATATTTTCCTTTTCGAATTAGTTTGATGCAATTTTTATTTTTGTTTTAACGACTTCAGCCTTCATGTAGACAGCGCGTACATAATATGTACCTATTTAAAAGTGCGAGTAATAATAGAGAGGCTTCGTTAATTCTAAGATCAAAACGATACATCATTTCGTTTGGCACCCAGTTCACACATGGGTGTTTTCATGATTTGCGTTTATATTAATAGATAAGTTGTCGGTATGTACTAGGTGTTTCGTTTTCTACTCAGATAAATAGTGTCCGACGGAAACTGGTTTTTACAACCGAAACCGAAACCGAATTTCGGCAACGGTCTCAGTTTTGGCCGAAACCGAAACCGAAATCGAAACTTCCTTATAAGGATCATGTTTTGAGAGAAAAATAAAGAAAACGTTATTATAATCAGTCAATTTTATTTTTTTATCTTTAAATCACATAGCTCTGCAGTCTTTGACATTTTCACTTATTGATAGTCAAATCAAAATCAACATAACAACCCCTCATTTAAGGAAATACTTTAATTGCGCTTTAAAAATACTTAAAATAGGTGAGATGTTTATTTGAGTATGTATAGTAGACTAGACTCATTTTTCTTTTGAAGATGCGAAATGTGTACTAATCTACTTCGCTTGGATGGAATTTAACGCGCCGAACATGACCGAGCAAAGCGCGAGAACTCCCGAACACAGTTTCGGTTTCGGTGGTAGTTTCGGCAGGTTTGCCGCCGAAAACGAAACTCGTTTTTTTGCCGAAACTCGACCGAAACCAAAACCGAACTTTCGGTCGGACACTACAGATAAATCACTGGAATATCTTGTAACCTTTTTGTAACGTTAAATTTAGCATGCTGCAAAACAAACCTGTAAAATATAAAATAATTTTTGTAATTTAAATATATTTATCTATTTATGTTTTTCATTATTTGTCTTAAATTACTTATATTTCGCGTTTTATTTTTTTTACGTATGTTTAAAACTATATCAAAAACGCAGCGATGCACTCCCTACGATAGCATAAGGGCTACTGACGCATTTCTGACTCGGTTACACCTAAAATGTAATTGGTTATTGGGTATCGCACGTGCCATCGGCCAATCAGATTGCAATGGATAACTGGGTCAACTAGACAAGGGATTTCCTCAGGAATGCGGTTTTCTGAGAAATAAAAACAAATAGTCGGTCGATGACGCCGGGTTCATTGACCTCGGTTGTAGCCATTGTTATTCACGTTTATTTTACGAACTTAATATTTCGGAAACTACTGAACCGATTTTAATGCGGTTTGGACAGTTCCTTAAATAATAATAAAATGAATACAATTTAAAATGAAGGGTTTCATGTTGAATTTTGTATTATTGTTATTTAATGCGTTAATTAAAATATTGGCAAGAAAAAACAGAACACTCTGTGTGTCTAAGCATTTGTAGGTGTGCTTTTGGATCGCGTTTGTCAAACATTTGCGATAGACCTGTTGCATCAGAGAGACAATTAATTTTTGTAACAAACTCATTGCCGTTTATTTTAACTTTGTTGGAATAAACGGAATCAGTGTGTAGGTTATGATCAAGAACGTGTTGCCATTGGCATTCAAAACTAAACCTATCTATCTAAATGAAATGCGTATTTTTAAAAAACAGTAAACAGATAACCGACTTTGCAATCCTAAATATAATAATCATGTTTAAGAAATTTTAAAATTATAGTCTAATCCGAAAGGATACAATTTTTAATTAATTATTTATTTTTGATATTAAATAACTCGTACAGCTTCTGTGTACTCTGTCGGTGTAATACTTCTTTTTTTTCTCTTAATCTATGTTTATTTATTTCTTAACTAATTTCTTTTTCTTTTTACCAGCGTAATTTGTGTGTATCGTTTCATGAGTGCTAATTTCTTTTCTTTTCTTATATTAGTTTGTATTTTTGATAAATGAAGTTTACATTTTGATTCCTGATTGTGTTCAAATTTGGTCAAAGTCAAAGCTAGTTAAAGAGTAATATTTTAATACTATTACAAAGCTGATAACCAACGTTTCGCTTTGGCTGTAAAGCTTTATTTATTACAACCTATCGTGATAAAGCCTTCGACACAAAGCGAAATAGCAGTCTGCTTTAACCAGCTTTGTCTTTACACTACAATTTGATAAATAAATTTAATTTGTAGTCATGCTTGCGTACTTCATAGGTAATAAGTAATAATAATGCATAATCCAAAATGTTATAGTTGATGATTATTGAAACGTAGTAGTTGTTCAGTTGAGAGATGACGAGCTAGAAACAAAAAAGTAAATTCTTTATGTATTTATTCATCACTGCACCTCCTTCCGCACTGTCTGTCTGTCTGGGTGTACCTGTGTTTGCATATACATACCTATACCTATTGCACATGTTTATGGTACTCATAAAAAGTAAGGAAATCCGCAGCAATGGTAATAAATTTAAATTAAAATTAGAACGAATGAAGAAAAAACAATGCATAGGTAGCGTAATTAACATAATAAAATCAGTGATTAAAAACAGTGACAGTTCCAAACAAAAACTTGAACAAAGAGCGTTAAAAGTGCGCCATTTATTTAAATACAGTTTGGTAATAGAATGCGTAAGTCTCTAAATAAAGAAGGATTATATGGGAAAATTGTGGCTAATTTTTAAATCCACCTGAGACGTAGTATAAGTGTTTAAACCTTTCACAGGCTAGCGAAAACGTACGGTTTTCAACAAAATGATGACATAATCCAAATTAAAACTGTTAATCTCTAAATCCGTCAGTCCTGAGAGTGATTGAATACACCTCTCCACTCTGTCTTATCTTGAGCTAATGTTCGTATTCCCTAAAACTAGAACATCCCATATCCTTAACAATTTGTGAACAGTAATCTAATCTAAGTCTATCACTACTCCTCTTAATTCCTGTTTCTGCTTCTAATATGTCCCTAACTAGCCCTTTATGCCTCAGAAGGTGTCCTATCAACTTATTTTGTCTATTATTGGCCCTATTGTTCTATTCTTTCTAAAACCTCTTCATTTCTAACTTTCTCTATTCACAGCGTCCTCATTATTCGCTTGTACACCACGTATTGAAGGCGTGTAATTTTTTCACAGGGCCTACCGTCCATGTTTTGCACCCGTACAGAACCATGGTCTGCACATACAACCGTTAATAATTTTCCTCGAATTTGTACGTTAATTTAACCGTTTGCGAGCATTGGACAAAGTTAGCATATTTCAGAAACTATATCTGTAATTGGTTCCCAAGGACTTTAGGAGACAATTATGTACAAAATTAGACACCACGGTAATACATGACTATGAATGAATGATACATTTGGTACCCCATCTTCTTAAAATAATAATTAACAGCGATCGCGTGCTCATCTTTGTAATGGATACTACCACATGTGAATATACCTCAGCATCCCCAAATGCTTAGTTGTTTAGAGCCCTAAGTACGCTCCTAGTAATGACGTTACGTACAGACGAAACCGCTCCCTTCCCATGTATGAAATCAGGATAGGACCAATTTTGGTCCAAGCTTGGATTAAGATTGTTCAATTCTGATACGAAATTAGCAACCAATTTTGGACTAAACACGACAAATGGCTGGTTTGTCACTTCCGCTCAAGCCTAGTTGGCAACCTTGGTCCACGACTGAAAAGCTAGTGCTGAACCAAAGCTTGGTAAACAATACTAACTCATGATTGGCGAAAGATTAATGTGCCTACCCTTGGCATTTGATAATTGCCCAAACTTTGGGCCAGTATTGAACCAAACTTAGCTTTGGCTTTTCCAGATTGGCCGAACTTTGAATCATTATTGACAAATCTATGCTTGGTTTCCCACTATATACTAGTCCAGGTTTGAACCTATTGTCAAGTCCGGCATTTCCTACATGGGCAATTGTAATCAACCTAATCACTAAACGGAAAATTTAAATTAGTCTAGTTAGTAAATAATTTGTTTGAAATCAAATAGTTGTTGAATTTCGTCAACTTTCTTAGTAATAAATCAAGCATTTTAAAACCCATAAGTTTAAAATTAAATGCAATGGTAATTATGATTGACATGGGGTTACCAAAAGGCAATATACAAACTAAAAATTGATTTTCATCACGCTAAGGTCGAATTAATAAACCATGTGTCCGAAGATATGTGTATAAAAAAAGTTATATAAGTATTAAAAACGGAATTTGACACGTGCAGGATAATCAACAAGAAATAAAATTTTCCTAGAGCGTATGTTCGCAAAACAACAACAACATAATTTCGGATTTAAAAAAGAAATGTTTAAAAAGTTAAACAAATAAAAACAAGTAAAATTTACAAACTACTGACTAAAGCAAACGTCAACTCATTATTAAAGGGATTATTATTGTTTTTATGTTTTCTCTTTAACAACTGAGAATTTTTGACAATAAATTAATGAAATACGTGACAGATATAAACAAAATAAAATCTGTTGACATTCACAAACGCCTTGCCTTTAAGCCATAAAATGTTATAAAAAAATGCTTTCTACAGTGATCAAGGTCTTAATTAATACCAAACCAAATGTAAGGTTTTGGTACTCGACATTCCTCGGAAGTCTACGCTAATCGTTGTATTCGATAATTTTAGTTCTCGAAATTATCTTTGCAGCTCCTTAGGATACTAAAAAAAAGATGATTTAGCTAGATAACGATAACAGCCTAAAGGGTAAGACGTTATATTGTGACTGGGCGAAAGTTAGAGGGGGCTTAACTGATGGTCCATGGTAATGCAGTAAGTATATTTTGAAAATGATTTGTGTAAAATTGGAAAAGGTTATTTTTCATTGTATTTATCATTTTGACCATCTGGATAAGCGCGGTTTCATCGATATTTTTTAATTAAACTTTCAGGGTAGATTTACAGCAATATAAGGTCAGTTTTGGGTGAATGAATCTACGTTTCAACGTCTTAAGTTGTCAGTGCAGGGTGGGCGTTAAAATTTGAAAAAATATTATTGATTTTAGCATAGAAAATGATTAATCATAGTGTAATAAGAATCATGAAAGCATAGGACAAAAGTAACATAACGTTTTCACAATAGTTTGAAGACCTGTAATGGTCATCTTAAGTGTTGATACGTACATAAATTCCTCTAGTTAAAACTGGCATTAAATTAATATAAATTTACCCTGAAAGTATGGTTAAGAGATATAGGTGGAACATCAACCATCCAAATGGTTAAAAATCGCATTTTCTATACTCATGTCATGCTTTACCAACTTTACACCTAGTACATCACCATGGGCCATCCATTGAGTCTACATTGAACCTTCGTCCAGCCACAATCACATATGACTTCATACCTTTTTTACGTTTATAGAGTGGCTATATTGAGTCAAGTATTTCCCGGAATCAGAAACGACGCCAAATGACTTCTTGTCACATTCCGATTTCATGTAACAGGCTACTCTTACAATTCGTTGATGTGACAAGTTTCATCATCCGTTTAAAAGTTGACCGCTCACAACGGAAGCCGGGAGTCAGTAGAAGCTATCGACTTTTGTTACCAAAATTACCGAATCATAGAGAAACATTTAGGAACTTTGTGAAACAGTTTTGAGGAAGAAGCAACATCAACGCAGAAGTTTGTCGATATTTCTCTAGAGGAATAAACCTAACAGTTTAAGAATGACAAGCATTCTACAGAGCCCCCTGAGCTTTCGCGCATTTTTAGAAGCGAAAGCTCTATTCCAGCTGATCATGACGCCCATATACAACTGCTTATGGCATCTTACCCTTTGTACTTATATGGAATGGCTATATATTGAGTGAGGTTGCTCCCAGAATTAGAAAGGACAAAAATTAGAAAGACTTCTTGTCATATTACGATTCTATGCACAGGTTACGCGTACAATTCGTTGATGTTTTATCGGGGTAGTAACTCTCACTTTTGTCAGGTACCAAAATATGAAGAAAAACATTTAGAAATTTCGTTAAACATTTCTGGGGAACTAGCAACATAAACGCAAAAGTATCTCAATGCTTTTCCGGTGGAGACCTAGCAGCCTAAGAATGACGAACAACGTTCGAGAGTACGTTTCGCCCAGAACCAGAGCTTTACGCATTTGTGAAAGCGAAAGCTCTGTCTCTGCTCATCATGATGCCACAGCCCAACTGACGGGCTAGCTGATCTATGTATACCATATATGCAATTCTATTCACTATTAGATCGTAGTTGTTTCACTTCCGTTGCTGCTCTGTTTATAAACATGACTATGAAAATCAGCTGTAAAAATATTTCATTGTCTCTGCCAACATCCATACGAAACTCAATTATGTACACACACGTACATACATAAGCATATATACATGCATATATGAGTCAGCGCCAGTTCTCTGCTGCTGCTGTTAACAAGTTGGCTACGTCAAAGGATCTCGACACTTTTAATCGCCAACAAACTTAGGTACGAAGAACACTCGCGTGTCGATCGACGCTCAGTGCGGACGTCAAATTTTTTTACTGCTCTTTTGCTCTATATGTTCTTCATATTATCACTTGTACACAAGTACATACACATATAAATGTAGGTTGAAAAACAAAAATAAATTTACTTTAACTATTAGATAGTTGCACTATATACTTTTAAGGCTGAAGTGATTGTTGTTGTAGTAGAGATTATTTTTACGTTAAACAACACCAGACACAGTACAACGGTGTGCAAATTTGGCGTACATCAAGGATAAGGTGTTTGGAAGACGAAAAGATTATTTAATTAAGGGCATCGCATCACGTAAGTCACAAAGTTTCTCGTTTATCATCATAACAAATAATAAATAATGAAATCTGCTGATTAAAATGTTGATTCTTTGTGAAACAATTCACCTACAATAGATNCTATAAATTAGGATTCTCGGCGAGGGTGTGACTACAGCAACAAATTTTTCCTCATTAACTTGAGGTAATTTATAGGGGGTAATAATTAAATTACTTTTTTTCATTAATATTTAGTACTAACACTATTAAATGTCAAAGTGTTGCATATACTGAGAAAATCAGAAATGTTTACATTTAAACTGAAGCTATTTAAATATAATTGTCTCAAAGTCGTCAGTCCTAAGACTCGCAATCTTCTAATTTCCCTAAAACTAGAACGTCCCACATCCTTAACTATTTGCGAACAGTAATCTAATCTACCTCTCCTAACTCCCGTTTCTGACTAGACCTTCATACCTGAGAAGGTGTCCTGCCAACCTATCTCGCCTATTTCTTGTTGACTTCAATAAGGTCTTCTGTTTTCCTGTTCTTTCTAATATCACCTCTCCATCTCTAACTTTCTGTATCCACGGTATCCTAATCATTCGCTTGTGACACCACATTTCGAACACTTGAAACCTTTTCTTTTCCGGCGTGCCTAGCGTATATGTTTCGCACCCGTACAGCGCCGCTCTCTAAACATACACCTTTAGCAATCTTTTTTGAATTTTTAAATTAATCGTTCGCGAGCATAGAAGTGACTTCTTTTTATTGAAGACGACTCGATTCTGCGCTATTCTCTGTTTATATCCCTAAATATAATAAGAGATACAAATTGAGCGTTTTCGCATTTTAAATAATTGTAAGAAAAATGTTTGTTTGATCCTCTAGAAAAGCAGGTTCTAGTAGCGTATTTTTCCGCATTTTTTATAGATTGAATTATGGTCCCGGAGTGGCATTTTACAAATGCATGGGAAAACACTGATAACTGACTTCAGCCAGATGCCGCCTTAGGGACGGCATACCAATGCAGAAAAATGCCACTCACTTGCTAATAATTTCTGCTGCCATTTGTCTTACTTTGAATGGCACACTCTTACCAGTTGTAATTATTTCTTGATTTATTCACTGGCATGTAATTGGTTTCGCATGTGCTACATAGATATGACGCTAAAAGTTTATTTCGTAGAAACAGATGGATGTCTACGTATTTGCGCTTTTATTGAGAGCACTTCGATATTTTACGTAGTCGTTTGTTAAGTTCCACTTATTAGTGTCTTACTTGAATGCGAAAATATGTTGAGGTCAGCGGATCATAGTTTTTTTTTTGTTGTTTGAGAAGTGATTCTGTATGTAAAGATCCTAATTTACAAAGAATTCTATATATTTTTTGTTGTATAACATAATTTAACTGAAAACAATTATCATTCATTCCATTACATCTCCATTATAAATTTCGTATAACTGGTTTAATTGGAAACAAATTTTGATTTCTGATAATTAATATTACATGATACAAAATATTTGAATTGCTTAAATGCTTATACTTATGTGTGTTGTATCGGTTTCAAAACCAAATCTATAGAACCATATTGATATGCAGTTAAATGCAATAAGCTAAAAAATGTGTGAATTTAAAAATACTTATCTCAAAAATAATCCAAAAGGTAAAAATTAAATTCGCAACTTTAAGAAATAAATGTTATCCAAGATTAGGTATCTACATAATCATTAATTGTAAGTTGAATACTCCATGGATGAAATATGGAATAAGTACTTTAAAATTATCATTTAGCATTAGCATTTACTGTTTATTGCATTATCAGGAAAATAATCTCTGAAAGAAAACTGCCACTCTAGCCGTATGTATAAAATGTCTAAAAGCATCTTGGGGTAAAAAACAGTTGTATGTTTTAATCATACTGAAGTCAGTTAGTTGAAGTTTAGACCTTCACGTGATCGGAACTTCTAGTTTTTAACATTTTCTCGTGTATAACCATCACTGTACCAAAGTAAGGGACAAATAAATTAGTTTAAACATACTTCGCACGCCTTTTTTCGTACAATAGAACCTCGATAAGATAAAGACCAAGGGAAACGTAAAATAGTTTGAGTTATTGAGGTTTTTACTTACTAAGGGTCTAAGTTTAAGCTTTAAAATTATGGATTTCCCTTGACTCATCATCTTTTTCCTTTAGTATAGGTCCACAGTATCTATTCAAAAATGAATAACTGTAAGGAAACCGCTGAATTCTTAGTGTTACCTAAAATTTGTAACAATTTACCTAGTCAGTTGATAAACAAACAGTCACTAAGAATTCCCCCTAATATAACTCTAGCAGATCCTCAATTCAACGAACCAAGTAAAATTGATGCATTATTAGGAATCGAGATATTTGTTAATCTTATGCGTGTAGGTCGAATTAAAGTTCCAGGCCACAGAGCTCGAATTCATAAATCAAAATTAGGTTGGATCATATCAGGTAGGGTAGGTAATGAAACCAAATACGAGCCCTTACAAGGCGACGAAACATTCACTAACAACAATCATTTTTCTAAATTAGGAAATTCAGCAATTCTTCGCCTTTTACATAGAATACTTTCTCCCGATTTAAACTACTTTTCACTACTTACTGAGGTGCGATGCCCAAATTATTCGTTTAAATTGTAGAGGGTTCTTATTTTAAGTAATAGAGGTTTTGGACTCTGAGGGGAAGGGAACACAAAATTTTATGAATTTATAGAGGTTATTACGTTATCGAGGTTTAAATTATCAAGGTTCTACTGTATTTTGAAGTTGTTTATTGTGTCGGCAAACACATAAAAAAGACAGGCTGGTCTCGGAAGCCCTGACACTTGTAACTAGGGTTGCCACCCATACTTTATTATAAAGTATTGTACTCTATTTCGACTGTGCATACGTTACACTTTACAAGACACATAAAGTACGCAAAAATACTTTATTTAAGGCCTTAAGTAAACATCGTAATTTAGTGGGAACCAAACAACG
>NW_020438873.1:563119-589887 GCF_000699045.2 Agrilus planipennis | reverse complement strand
TCTGTCGGTGTAATACTTCTTTTTTTTCTCTTAATCTATGTTTATTTATTTCTTAACTAATTTCTTTTTCTTTTTACCAGCGTAATTTGTGTGTATCGTTTCATGAGTGCTAATTTCTTTTCTTTTCTTATATTAGTTTGTATTTTTGATAAATGAAGTTTACATTTTGATTCCTGATTGTGTTCAAATTTGGTCAAAGTCAAAGCTAGTTAAAGAGTAATATTTTAATACTATTACAAAGCTGATAACCAACGTTTCGCTTTGGCTGTAAAGCTTTATTTATTACAACCTATCGTGATAAAGCCTTCGACACAAAGCGAAATAGCAGTCTGCTTTAACCAGCTTTGTCTTTACACTACAATTTGATAAATAAATTTAATTTGTAGTCATGCTTGCGTACTTCATAGGTAATAAGTAATAATAATGCATAATCCAAAATGTTATAGTTGATGATTATTGAAACGTAGTAGTTGTTCAGTTGAGAGATGACGAGCTAGAAACAAAAAAGTAAATTCTTTATGTATTTATTCATCACTGCACCTCCTTCCGCACTGTCTGTCTGTCTGGGTGTACCTGTGTTTGCATATACATACCTATACCTATTGCACATGTTTATGGTACTCATAAAAAGTAAGGAAATCCGCAGCAATGGTAATAAATTTAAATTAAAATTAGAACGAATGAAGAAAAAACAATGCATAGGTAGCGTAATTAACATAATAAAATCAGTGATTAAAAACAGTGACAGTTCCAAACAAAAACTTGAACAAAGAGCGTTAAAAGTGCGCCATTTATTTAAATACAGTTTGGTAATAGAATGCGTAAGTCTCTAAATAAAGAAGGATTATATGGGAAAATTGTGGCTAATTTTTAAATCCACCTGAGACGTAGTATAAGTGTTTAAACCTTTCACAGGCTAGCGAAAACGTACGGTTTTCAACAAAATGATGACATAATCCAAATTAAAACTGTTAATCTCTAAATCCGTCAGTCCTGAGAGTGATTGAATACACCTCTCCACTCTGTCTTATCTTGAGCTAATGTTCGTATTCCCTAAAACTAGAACATCCCATATCCTTAACAATTTGTGAACAGTAATCTAATCTAAGTCTATCACTACTCCTCTTAATTCCTGTTTCTGCTTCTAATATGTCCCTAACTAGCCCTTTATGCCTCAGAAGGTGTCCTATCAACTTATTTTGTCTATTATTGGCCCTATTGTTCTATTCTTTCTAAAACCTCTTCATTTCTAACTTTCTCTATTCACAGCGTCCTCATTATTCGCTTGTACACCACGTATTGAAGGCGTGTAATTTTTTCACAGGGCCTACCGTCCATGTTTTGCACCCGTACAGAACCATGGTCTGCACATACAACCGTTAATAATTTTCCTCGAATTTGTACGTTAATTTAACCGTTTGCGAGCATTGGACAAAGTTAGCATATTTCAGAAACTATATCTGTAATTGGTTCCCAAGGACTTTAGGAGACAATTATGTACAAAATTAGACACCACGGTAATACATGACTATGAATGAATGATACATTTGGTACCCCATCTTCTTAAAATAATAATTAACAGCGATCGCGTGCTCATCTTTGTAATGGATACTACCACATGTGAATATACCTCAGCATCCCCAAATGCTTAGTTGTTTAGAGCCCTAAGTACGCTCCTAGTAATGACGTTACGTACAGACGAAACCGCTCCCTTCCCATGTATGAAATCAGGATAGGACCAATTTTGGTCCAAGCTTGGATTAAGATTGTTCAATTCTGATACGAAATTAGCAACCAATTTTGGACTAAACACGACAAATGGCTGGTTTGTCACTTCCGCTCAAGCCTAGTTGGCAACCTTGGTCCACGACTGAAAAGCTAGTGCTGAACCAAAGCTTGGTAAACAATACTAACTCATGATTGGCGAAAGATTAATGTGCCTACCCTTGGCATTTGATAATTGCCCAAACTTTGGGCCAGTATTGAACCAAACTTAGCTTTGGCTTTTCCAGATTGGCCGAACTTTGAATCATTATTGACAAATCTATGCTTGGTTTCCCACTATATACTAGTCCAGGTTTGAACCTATTGTCAAGTCCGGCATTTCCTACATGGGCAATTGTAATCAACCTAATCACTAAACGGAAAATTTAAATTAGTCTAGTTAGTAAATAATTTGTTTGAAATCAAATAGTTGTTGAATTTCGTCAACTTTCTTAGTAATAAATCAAGCATTTTAAAACCCATAAGTTTAAAATTAAATGCAATGGTAATTATGATTGACATGGGGTTACCAAAAGGCAATATACAAACTAAAAATTGATTTTCATCACGCTAAGGTCGAATTAATAAACCATGTGTCCGAAGATATGTGTATAAAAAAAGTTATATAAGTATTAAAAACGGAATTTGACACGTGCAGGATAATCAACAAGAAATAAAATTTTCCTAGAGCGTATGTTCGCAAAACAACAACAACATAATTTCGGATTTAAAAAAGAAATGTTTAAAAAGTTAAACAAATAAAAACAAGTAAAATTTACAAACTACTGACTAAAGCAAACGTCAACTCATTATTAAAGGGATTATTATTGTTTTTATGTTTTCTCTTTAACAACTGAGAATTTTTGACAATAAATTAATGAAATACGTGACAGATATAAACAAAATAAAATCTGTTGACATTCACAAACGCCTTGCCTTTAAGCCATAAAATGTTATAAAAAAATGCTTTCTACAGTGATCAAGGTCTTAATTAATACCAAACCAAATGTAAGGTTTTGGTACTCGACATTCCTCGGAAGTCTACGCTAATCGTTGTATTCGATAATTTTAGTTCTCGAAATTATCTTTGCAGCTCCTTAGGATACTAAAAAAAAGATGATTTAGCTAGATAACGATAACAGCCTAAAGGGTAAGACGTTATATTGTGACTGGGCGAAAGTTAGAGGGGGCTTAACTGATGGTCCATGGTAATGCAGTAAGTATATTTTGAAAATGATTTGTGTAAAATTGGAAAAGGTTATTTTTCATTGTATTTATCATTTTGACCATCTGGATAAGCGCGGTTTCATCGATATTTTTTAATTAAACTTTCAGGGTAGATTTACAGCAATATAAGGTCAGTTTTGGGTGAATGAATCTACGTTTCAACGTCTTAAGTTGTCAGTGCAGGGTGGGCGTTAAAATTTGAAAAAATATTATTGATTTTAGCATAGAAAATGATTAATCATAGTGTAATAAGAATCATGAAAGCATAGGACAAAAGTAACATAACGTTTTCACAATAGTTTGAAGACCTGTAATGGTCATCTTAAGTGTTGATACGTACATAAATTCCTCTAGTTAAAACTGGCATTAAATTAATATAAATTTACCCTGAAAGTATGGTTAAGAGATATAGGTGGAACATCAACCATCCAAATGGTTAAAAATCGCATTTTCTATACTCATGTCATGCTTTACCAACTTTACACCTAGTACATCACCATGGGCCATCCATTGAGTCTACATTGAACCTTCGTCCAGCCACAATCACATATGACTTCATACCTTTTTTACGTTTATAGAGTGGCTATATTGAGTCAAGTATTTCCCGGAATCAGAAACGACGCCAAATGACTTCTTGTCACATTCCGATTTCATGTAACAGGCTACTCTTACAATTCGTTGATGTGACAAGTTTCATCATCCGTTTAAAAGTTGACCGCTCACAACGGAAGCCGGGAGTCAGTAGAAGCTATCGACTTTTGTTACCAAAATTACCGAATCATAGAGAAACATTTAGGAACTTTGTGAAACAGTTTTGAGGAAGAAGCAACATCAACGCAGAAGTTTGTCGATATTTCTCTAGAGGAATAAACCTAACAGTTTAAGAATGACAAGCATTCTACAGAGCCCCCTGAGCTTTCGCGCATTTTTAGAAGCGAAAGCTCTATTCCAGCTGATCATGACGCCCATATACAACTGCTTATGGCATCTTACCCTTTGTACTTATATGGAATGGCTATATATTGAGTGAGGTTGCTCCCAGAATTAGAAAGGACAAAAATTAGAAAGACTTCTTGTCATATTACGATTCTATGCACAGGTTACGCGTACAATTCGTTGATGTTTTATCGGGGTAGTAACTCTCACTTTTGTCAGGTACCAAAATATGAAGAAAAACATTTAGAAATTTCGTTAAACATTTCTGGGGAACTAGCAACATAAACGCAAAAGTATCTCAATGCTTTTCCGGTGGAGACCTAGCAGCCTAAGAATGACGAACAACGTTCGAGAGTACGTTTCGCCCAGAACCAGAGCTTTACGCATTTGTGAAAGCGAAAGCTCTGTCTCTGCTCATCATGATGCCACAGCCCAACTGACGGGCTAGCTGATCTATGTATACCATATATGCAATTCTATTCACTATTAGATCGTAGTTGTTTCACTTCCGTTGCTGCTCTGTTTATAAACATGACTATGAAAATCAGCTGTAAAAATATTTCATTGTCTCTGCCAACATCCATACGAAACTCAATTATGTACACACACGTACATACATAAGCATATATACATGCATATATGAGTCAGCGCCAGTTCTCTGCTGCTGCTGTTAACAAGTTGGCTACGTCAAAGGATCTCGACACTTTTAATCGCCAACAAACTTAGGTACGAAGAACACTCGCGTGTCGATCGACGCTCAGTGCGGACGTCAAATTTTTTTACTGCTCTTTTGCTCTATATGTTCTTCATATTATCACTTGTACACAAGTACATACACATATAAATGTAGGTTGAAAAACAAAAATAAATTTACTTTAACTATTAGATAGTTGCACTATATACTTTTAAGGCTGAAGTGATTGTTGTTGTAGTAGAGATTATTTTTACGTTAAACAACACCAGACACAGTACAACGGTGTGCAAATTTGGCGTACATCAAGGATAAGGTGTTTGGAAGACGAAAAGATTATTTAATTAAGGGCATCGCATCACGTAAGTCACAAAGTTTCTCGTTTATCATCATAACAAATAATAAATAATGAAATCTGCTGATTAAAATGTTGATTCTTTGTGAAACAATTCACCTACAATAGATTAAAAAAAATGAAGTAAAGTACCATTTAAATAATAATCTTTGGATGGTTTTTATTAAATTCATTAGCGGTTTGGTTTACTAATCGTAATCTTTAAAGCCAGTAAGTACTATTGTAGAATTTATTTAACTAACCGATCTATAAACGATAAAAATTAATAGAAAATTTGTCGACAATTTTACATACGAATGTGAATAGCAATTTGAAAATTATATCAATTGATAAAAATTTTAATTACTTTTAGCAAGAGTTTATTTGTAAAAATTTACTTTTAAACAAATTAAAACTATAATTATGTCAAAAAATGGGTAAATTTATGTGATACTTGAATGTCATTTTTGTAATTTAGGTGGTGAATTTCTGATAATAAATTCTTAAATTTATAGAAAATGTGAATGCCGTTCTGTTACCTACCATGTAGTTTTTAATTATTTGTTATATTTGTGATTTTTTGAAGTGAAACTTCTTTACGCACGATAGGGTAAGTTCGTTTCATGCCAGTTGCTATGTAACGAAATCATGCAACGGATGTCTCGTAGTGGGGATCGCTTGAGCGGTGAGTGCGCTTCAGTGCAACGTTCGTTACAGGCAACTCATAGTGTACAAATATTATCATTAAACCAATTCCTTAACCCCTATCCTGCTATTTTTGTGTGTTTGAAGAAGTTTTACTTCAGTGGCGTGTTGTATGATTACACGTTGTATTTTTTATTAATTGATTAGAATTGTGTTGGTTAAGTATTTTCTTAAAATAACCAATCTATTCGCTGTTTCTTCCCCTAATTCAATATATGATAAAAGAATCAAAGCCCAAGAGGATAATAATGTGTTTATTCGATGTCGGTTCTATAATCGAATAAACACATTATTACCCTCTTTGGCCTTGATTATTTTTTCAATTAAAATAACTATTTCTGATAATTAAGAATTACACTACAATTTATCACTGCAATCACTACATTTTATTGCTAATTGAATAATTTACCTTGATAAAGACTTAAAATGAAAGACGAAACGTCAGTTTTGGTTACATAATTAATAAAAAACATTTTCACTTCTTAATTGCTTTCAATTGTTGCAAATTCTGGAAAACATTGTTTCCATCTTATTGATAAAAATTAATTTTGCATTTCGTAGATTTTTCATTGTGGAAAGTTGGAAAACATTGAAATTGCTACACAGTGAAAAGACACTATTCAACATTTCTTGATGCAAGAATAAAATTTCGTGCATTTGTTTTTATTTACTGTAATAATACCAAACGTAAATTAATATATTTCAATGTATTTAATATAAAGTGTTTAATGCCCTGCGCCTCCACCAGTTTATTTATCCGTTTGTATTTATTTTAATTAATTAATTATAACAATTTTTATAAAATATCCTAATATTATAATTGCAGCCACATATGTACCTCTTTATTTCTAGAAAAAATTTATGGGGTTTCTAGCACCAATTTAAATAGGTACTAATCTATTTGATACTGCGATATATTATTCAGGAATTGTCGAAGGTTTTACTATTTAATAATAATAGAAACGGAGTCATATAATCATCACAACTACAATTGGTATATTGCGATAGTGTTTAATAAATATTACAATTTTATTGATAAAATGCGCGTATATATTTGAACAATTAGGTACTAGTGATCGTGAGGTTCGTTGACTTGGAAAAAATTTATAGAATAATTCAATTATTTGTTATACACAATACACACAAAACGAAATCCTTTTCGACAATTAAAAAAGTAAATTCAATATCTCTTTGGATTTTTCGTTTTGGTCATTACGATTTTAAAAAGACAAAAAGGTAATATTTTTTTCATGTTTTTGTCACATGTACTTATGCAGTATTCTCATCGAAAAAATTAATCAAGTACGCCATGGAGAGCTTTTTGCAACACTTATTTATGTTTATCTCATGCTGAGTGTACACTTAATTACCACACTTTGTAAATGACAAGATTCTCTTGGAGAATCTCGTTTTAAAAATCAGGTGTTTCGGCCCAATGAAAATTCCACGAAATTGAGTCAATTTCTCACAATGAATACATTTACATACCAAACTGGTTCCTTCTATATCACAAAAAGATTACGAAAATATTTGCGAATTGCAAAGAAATTAATAATCCAACTCCGGTTTAAAGTATAAACATTTTATTGGTAAAATAAATTTCAGTTATAGATCTCTTTCGAATTGCTATTAATTATATAGATTGTTAGTTTTAGCGGGTTATTACATTGTTTTCCAAAGGCAACAGCACTTTATCGATGTTACTATTCAGTCGAAACGGTAGAATTAAGTCTAGGGTCTAGAATCCTCGATTTGCGGGAATTTTAGAATTTATGATCATAAAATCATCAGAAAGAGGCGCTACATTGAATACGTATTAAAACTTGTTAATAATAATATATCAGTTAGATCCATTGAATGCGATACTATCTTTAATTTAACAGAATACCAGAAATCTCAAAACAAAACCATTAGCATGAACGATAAGGGTAGACTACAGGAACAACTGTACCGGTTCTGGACGATATGTAGTATTTCCTTTAAAACTACGTATAATGATTAATTTTGAGAACCCATATGGGAATCAGAGTACACGTATTTTTATGACAACGCAAAAATTACAATTTTCGATTATAAATGACTGAATTTGCCGTAGAAATAGCAGATTTTTTTAGGTAACTTTAGGTAAATCTCAATTTTGACATGTTTCTTTAAAAATTATTTCAAGTTTCTTAATTATTACAATTAAATTTTTAATATCAACTGAAATACCTAGTAAATTTATTTCTGTTGGGATTTTATTTTTACAAATTCGGGTCCAAATTGTAATTTTTATTATTTTCGCCTAAGAAGCAACGGGCTAGTGAGATAAATTGTAAATATCGCTCTAATATTTAGGTAAATTTTCGTTTTTCATTTTCTCCGTGTAACAGTATACAACATTTCTGTAGCAAAATTGTATGTTTCTTAACAAGTTACAAACCTTGACTTTGATTTCTATCTCAATAATATCTCGAGAAAAGGATTAAAACATGGATCAAAATTAGTAATATCTTTTTGTAGGTTCGTTTTTAACATTGAGAAAAGGTCCCCAAATTGTACTTGTATCTATTAGGACTCCTGTTTGACGTGAAACAGTTTCATATTATTGCGCCCCAATTAACATTAACTCCTTTAAAATTGTATTTTTAGCAAAATGCTGACGTGGAGTTTACCGTTACTTCTTAAGAAAGCTGCATATTCTTAGTTCTTTATTTAAGTTTAATTTTAGCCCGTATTGGAATGCGATGCCCTCTATTTTTAGAAAATTCATAAATCATAGTAACGGAATTTGCAGGTCGGAATAAGAACTGATTTGAATGGGCTCCACTTATAGGTAATCGACGCATTCTCATTTGCTACTCCGTTTCTCACGTCGTGCAACTAAACTTGAGATTGTTCATTTAACAATTCGTTTTCGATTGCATTTCGTAGTAATTGGTTAACACTTTTATAAGGAAACCAATTAGAATAATGCAATTGCGTTGCGTTAATGTTTTAAATAAGTATACCATCAGGTAATTGTTTTCCTTAATGAGGCACTGTCAAATACCACTAATTAACAAAGTTGGAGTTGGTTTTGCAGTCTTGAAGGAAAAGAAGAACGTATGGCTTCTGAACGATTCACTTTTCATCCTTATATGCATAGGTATTCATTCAAATCCTTAATTTCATCAAATCCCTCCAACACATCCATCAAGTTACAAGTTTTATAACCTCCTACCCTAAACTTTGCAATTACGTCTAAGTCTTTTTCTTCCATTTCACTTACCCTGGCTCACTTTCACCCTACCAATGTTTTCATGTATTTCACATACTTCGATTTGTCAATTTTTCTCAAATTATGTCAGGACATTTTGTTTTCACCATTTTTCCTCCACAAATATCAACCTTCATCCATTCATTTAATTGTTCCCAGTTCAGCTTTAATTCCCTTAATGCTTAGTCCCTTATTACAATTTTTAGTTATTATCGATAGTTTGAATCGAAAATGGCAAATAAAGTGTAAAATTAAAACCAACTTGTTTGGTAAATTAAATTTTTGAATGCGTTTTGCGGTGGAGATTTTAAACAAAACATTTTAATTCTGCAGTAATTTAAAATATTAAACTTTTTACGAATTAAGTACATATTTTAGTAATCTCTGAAGATTCAAAATAAATTTATTTGCTGATTGAATAATTTGGTTGAATTGTCAATGTGGCATTTTCTATTTCTATAAATAACACTAGGCTGTTTTCATACATAATTAAGTAGTATTATAGTTTTATTAACATTCAGTGTGTACGTAAGTACGTACGGTATTTTAAGCAACTGACAATAACTGTCCTAAAAATAGAAATTTGTTTAAATGCATAGTTTTTTTAGTCTTTACAATTTGAAATAATGCAAATTAAGTTATTTACAGAAATGATGCATTTGCATGACTGAACGACTGAAGATTTCTCTTTTTGTTTTTCGAATCAGCTGTTCGTGGAAGATAAGTACGGTTCAAACATGTCAGTTATATTTTTAAATACGAACTGTGGTGACTTTACTCCAAATATAATCCGAAATTAACGTTTTTTTATTATCTTTTTTATATTTACGTTACAATTACGAAACATACTACTTTAGTCAAGCATCTAATTAAAATGCCAAGGATTAACTTAATAGGTCAAGATGATTTCTAAAATACTGTTACGGTTTTTGTTTAAATTCAGGAGCTCGATTTTATAGCTTTTGACGTTCAATTGTCGATCGTAAGTATTGAAAACAATAGCGAAAATAAACATTAAGAAAAATCCAAAAAAAGAGAATGCCTGTAAATCTCAAGTCGTTTATACTGTTAAAATTTTTTGTTGTATTATTTGAAGTTGAAAGAACCTATTACAGATTTAAAGAAACTGATGAATTTACATTTACGTTTAAAAGGAAATTCATACGTTTCAAAGAAAATTCAATTTCGATTTCTCAAAATAGTAAAGCAAAAACCAAACAAATTCAATGCCTTATTATTGCTTATGTATGCATTTAACATTGTATAAGATCATTCATTAGTAAGTCACTTTCTGTGTCACAACCTGTAAGGTCACACAGTTTTCTTTTGGAATTGCTTGTCAACGATGCTTAACACAGCACAATAATAAATTGTGTTTGCCCCACATTTTGTACTGATCAAAATTTAAAATTTGTGTAAACTTTGGATCGTGTACAGATTATTAAAATAATAGAGCGCCTAGAAGCTTACTTCAATACTATAGCGAAGATTTTGAAGTCAACACAACAAAACGTCATAACTTAGAATTCTTCGCGCGCGGATGTATGAATTTTTTAAAATCTAGAACATGCACAAGAACCAAATAGTAATTTTCTCGCTCTTACGTCATTGATCAGTAATCAACCGTTTTAGACAAGAAATAAAATACGTTGATTCTTCTTAGTTTAAAGTATTTATAACATCTATGATTGCTTATCACATCTATCGAATTCTAAGATTTTATTCCAACACAATGGGAACAGGGCGACTACCTTTCATAGCCACAGAACGAAAATAATATGCAAAAGGATCGTTAATTGTAGCCTGCTTTTTAAATAAGTTCAATGTCAAGGGAGCCATAAAACAATTACTGTTTCTTTTAATAACATCACGCAGCATCGCTAGTGAACATCTGTCAAAGAGAAAAATAATAGGGCGCCTGCACAATGTAAATTAATTCGATTAGTTTACACTTCCAATGACCACGACCGTCTTGTCTGTCTGTCGGACGGTTGGTTTTGGTTTGTTCTAATTTCGATGTACTACAGTGTGTGTGACAGGCGTCTTTTATTGGGTTAATGTGATGTCTGTAAATCTGACCCAAATGTTCGAAAAATCAATTGTCAGCAAGATATGTGTATGGCGTTACTCTTTCTTATTTACGGCCGCATGTAAATTGTGCCATCCCCCAAAAGCGCCTCCATGAGACCCCAATAAGAAAGACCCCGATTGCGTCCACCAATGGGACCCCATTAAGACGATATATAAGCAAACATCGTGTTTTGCACCGTCTGTTTGTTGTTTAACATATGTAAAAATACTTCTCTGGTAACAATGTGGGTCAATGCGATTAAATAATCTTAATGCTACCAAGAATTTTATTATGGTACTAATTTTTTCGTTGTGAATTTGAATTGTAAATATGTCACACTTTTATTTAATCTCCAATTTAATCCTCTTATTAATTAACGAACGTCTCTGCCATTAGAGCAATTAGTATTTTGCGGTTTATTTCTTAGTGGACACTTGTTTATAAATGCGACCGTTTACATCATTAACATAAAAAAGTAATGATTATATGAAAAATAGGTATTTGCAACATTTTCTTCAACTAACAACACTTTAAAGACGGTTTTATGGTCAAAAGGCTCAATTTTAGGCAATACTTTTTTGTGCATTCAAGTGAACTAATCTTTACCACTACAGATAACTTTAAATTAATGGGGGAAAAATTATTGCGGCTGTCATCCCTCGCCGGGAATTGAACCCGGCATTACGTACAATTCTCTACCACTGAGTTACGAGCCTCATTAATTTGAAATTATATACAGTGGTAAAAGTTAATTCAAAAATTCACTTTAAAGAATTGAAAACCCTTCAAAAATCCTTCTAAAATTTTCATTGTTAATAATCATACATTGGTTTCCTGACCTAAGGTTATCTGTACCAATTGATCCACTTTAATTTATTGAAACCTCTTTAAAAATTCTTCTAAAATTCTCACTTTTTTTTATCGTTTTACGAGAATTTTTTTCATTTAGAGAGGCTCTTTGCCGTCTTCACCAGAATAGCAACTAGTGGATTTCAGTAGTTCTACAAATCACATGTTATCGTCGATTTAACAAACTATTACAATGAACTGTGTAAATACGAATCAGTAACAAAGTAATATTACATAATTAATGTTATTGCATTTTTACGCTTTAACCAACCGCGTAGTCGCAATGCATTTGCGGTAGCATAAAACTACCATAACTGTTAAATGCCTAATAACATTAAAATCTATTTTATGAAACGTGTTTAAAGTCCACTTTATTGCTGATGATGACAAGCACTCGTGTTTAACAATTATTACCAAGATAGGTACAATCCACTACAGAACTTTATGTAGCAATTGTACGTAAACAACGACGTAATTCTAGACGGTTTCATTGAAATAGAGTGAGTTAAATTAGAAATTTGTAAAATAATTTGGATATATAAAATTTGGAATAATTTAGTTTACAATCACAACTTATTTTGAAAAATCTTACTGAAATTTATATCTCTTTACAGGGGATGGAGATAAGGCAGTGTATTTTATTTTTGATCTCTTCAGCACTCTTAGCTTTAGTGTCTGCACAGTTTAGTTTTACGGGTGATCTTCCACCGGGACCATACTGCCCCATGGTTGGATGTTGCGGCGGTCGTAAGGATGAATGTTCTAAACCTATTGTAGGTAAGCCCAGGACCTTTTATCAATATAGGACTGCATTTAAAAACAAAATTAAACTTACACGCTCTATAGATACAATAAACACGTAAAACCCTAAAATTCCATAAAACTTCCGAGGCAATCTAGCTAAGGATGACACTTTAGGCGTCGAAGCGCGTTTTAAGGTCTTAAGTGTTTACTAAGTTACGTTCTACAGCACTCAGCTATATTTTGTGTACGAGGTCTATTCAAAAAGTATTGCCAATTTTGAATTTCCGCGGGTTACATGTATAATATTCGATTTTCGATTTTTTTGAGATGTTATGTTGGTACTCATGTCTCTCACTTATACCCACAAGTTAGGTCATGTTGAATATTCAGTTAATTTTTGATAGCTGCTTTGCTCTCATGTGTTTTGGCTCGTCATCAATTTTTGCCTATTCCAAAAAATGGGTCAAAGAATCTGTATCAAATTTTGGGTGAAAAACAAAATAATACGCGCAGATGCATTCCAAATGTTAATTGTGGCATATGGTGAAGCTACCTTGGACCGAAGCAACGCTTATCGGTGGTACAAAATGTTCTCAGAGGGCCGAAAAGATGTGAACGACGAAGAGCGTGCTGGACGCTCGAGCACGTCAGCAATAGACGAAAAAATTGATGAAGTGAAGAAAATAGTATTGGCCAATCGTCGAATCACCGTTAGAGAAGTTGCTGAGGGCCTAACCATATCGATTAGCTTCTGCCATTCGATTTTTACCAATGATTTGGGCATGAGACAGCTGTTGGATTCTGTCCGCGACGACCCAAATTTGCTCCAGAGGGTCATAACTGGTGACGAATCATGGGTTTATGGTTATGACGTGGAAACCAAAACTGAATCATCCCAATGGAGCCAAGACCGAAAATGCGCGCCAAATTAGATCGAATGTGAAGGTTTTGCTTACAGTTTTCTTCGACTGCAGGGGCGTGGCGAATCATGAGTTCTTGCCACAGGGTAGAACGGTCAGTAAGAAATATTACCTGCAAGTTATGCGCCATTTGCGCGAAGCAATCCGCCAGAAATGCCTGGATTTGCGGAACAACAAAAATTGGCTTTTGCACCATGATAACGCCCCTGTTCACATATCGTTGCTTGTGCGTGAATTTTTGGCCAAACACAAAACATACTAATAATGCTGCAACCACCGCATTCCCCACATCTGCTCCCCTGTGACTTTTTCTTGTTCCCGAAATTGAAGAGTCTTATGACAGGACGACACTACGCTACGGTTGCGGAAATAAAGACAGCATCGAAGGAGGAGCTCAACAAGATCACAAAAAATGATTTTTTGAAGTGCTTCGAGGATTGGAAAAAACGTTGGCACAAGTGTATAATATCTGGTGGCGATTACTTTGAAGGGGACAAAATAAATATTCATGAATAAATAAATAATTTTTGAAAAAACAAAATTCACGATACTTTTTGAATAGACCACGTATGTTGTATACAAGTCGAAAATGATTTAAAGAATTAATAAAATATATGTGTTCTGTTTAACACTTGTGGATTTTTAATTTGATAAGAACATTCATTTTTTTTTTATTTGATTCTCTTTAGGAACCCTATGCTATTGTGACGATTTTTGCGAAAATCGCACTCACTATTTACACCCCGATGTCACTAACAATGATTGCTGTCCTGATTATTATTCCTTCTGTAAGGGTATTATTCCACCACCAGAGGAAATATTCGCACCTGAGTGTAAATTTAATGGAAGAAAGGTTCAATGGCGTAACAGCGTAAAAAGCAATTGCAATCTCTGGTAGGTCAATTAAAACTTAACGGTTTCGTTTTTGCAATCAGACAACAGAATGTTCATTTATAAAAAGTGAATTTAATGTATGCGTTCTTCTTGTTTGAATGTTAACTGGCCCAGATTTGAACCCCTTTAATTGTATACTTTTTCAGAGTTGTTATTCTAGAGATGAAGATATTAAATCACTTGTATTTAATCTTGACTTTTCTTAATTGATATTTAAATAATTTAAAAGAATTCATTATTAGAATAAAAATTATCATAAATATCCATTGTAAACATTAGTTAAAGTTACTTTGTATGAAGACAAATATCGATGCTGAAAAAATTATCGTTCGTATTTCCTGATTAATATGTCATTTAATTTTTACCCGGAAAAGCAGTTTGCGAAGCATGGGCATTAAATTAAAACTGTAATTCGTATTTTTATTTTTCAACTTTGACTGAGTCACTATTGTTTGTAGAAAAACAGTTATAATATAATCTGGGAAAACATAATAACTAGGTACTTTTAAAAAAATGAAATTCATCTTAATTTGTATGAAAATGTCACATTATAATATTTTCAGTAAATGTGAAAAAGTTGGACAGAACAATTTTGAAATGCTGTGTGAAACTGACGTTTGTATAGTGGAATCTGATATTCTCGACACTGTAAATTCAGATAGTCGACGTTATGGATGGGCAGCATCCAATTACTCAGAGTTCTGGGGACACAAACTTGCTGAAGGAATTGCGAAAAGGTGAAATAAGTTTAAATCTGTAGGTAAATCTTTAAAATATTTTACATGACAAAAGCAACTACATAAACCACGATTACCGAAGCATTTTCTATAGCTTGGATAAAGTCCTTGTACAAAGGAAATGGAAAACTTTGAAAACAAATATGTTGAGTTTTATTATTCGTTAACTCTCAGGAACGGTATTTTTTCTGGATAAAAGATACCCTATGTCCTTTTCTGTAAACCGTACAATGTGTGTATAAAATTTCTTGATAGGTTTTACCTGCGGCTTCGCCCACGTAAATGTTCTAAATACTGTCAAAAATCATCGACGGCCACATAAAACTAATTTTTCTATCCCTAGGAATAGTATTTTTTTCTGGATAAGAGATACTATATATCCGTTTCTGTACTCTTGGTAATCTGTGTACAAAATTTCATGATGATCGCTTGAGTAGTTAAGACGTAAAATTGTAGTAGACAAACATTTATCATTGACAAAAAATATAAACATATCAGAAAAAAGTGGTTTCGATTCGATAATGAGTCATGTTTTACTAACAATGAGAATAAGAATTTTCTATAGCATCTTTCGTAGATCTAGAAAAATAACGAAAATTTTCACACAGACTTGGAACCTTAGAACCTCACAGATTCGTGAAGCACATGGTTCCATTGAGAAAACATTACGACCCCAACTCATTGCCTCGCAATTTTGATGCGGAGCGGGAATGGCCCGGAAAGATTTCAGACATTCGGGACCAAGGATGGTGCGCATCGTCATGGGCCATTTCTACAGCAGCCGTTGCATCTGACAGGTACATTTTAACATAATTTTAAAAAAATAAACATTCTCTAATAAAATCCCATTCCCTCAGGTTTGCTATCGTTTCAAAAGGGGACGAAGCCGTTAGCCTTAGTCCCCAGTATCTCATTTCCTGCAACAACAGGGGACAGCGAAGCTGCGAAGGGGGACATCTAGATAAAGCGTGGCTGTTTTTCAGGAAATTTGGGTCAGTCTAATAAAATACTTTAATAGCGATTAATATTAATGTAAAAATTCATTTAATTTTTATCCACTACAAATTATCTGAAACTAATGAGAAAAATTGTTGCTGCTATTCGTTCTGCTATTGGTGCGTAAAACCAAAGGTCTCGTGTTCGATTCCCGGCGAGGATGTGACAGCCGTAACAATTTTTTGTCATTAATTTGAGATAATTTGTAATAGATAAAAATTAATTGAATTTTCACGTCAATATTCAGTCTAATTAATGACTTTCAAGTCTGTTATTCTGTTACTTATTGATCCTCTCTCACAGTATCGTTGATGAAAACTGTTTTCCCTACACTGGTCAAGAAGAAACATGTCGATTTCCTAGGAAGTATAATTTGATCCAGTCGGGATGCGTCCCACCGTTCGGTGTGAACCGAAAAGAAAAGTACAAAGTAGCACCTGCTTACCGTTTGAGAAATGAAACTGACATTATGAATGATATAATAAAATCGGGACCTGTTCAAGGTAAGTGGAAGTCTATTAATATTTAATACATCTTGCGGTAGTACAGACGACAGATGTAAAATTCTAATTTCAAAATGTTTGAATTGTGATGTCATGTATTTTAATACGTTTGAAAACATGCTGATTTCGTAATTAAATTCTCAAAACAAATATGAATATTTTTATCACGTTTCAAAAAAATTAATTTTAGATATGCTATTCTAATTTTGTATAGCCACCTATGAATGAATGCTCTTTTTAGCAACCATGAAAGTATACCACGACTTCTTTTTGTACAAAAGTGGAATATATAGGCACACCGACTTATCTTCCCAAGACAGAACTGGATACCATTCAGTTAAGATAATAGGATGGGGAGATGAGTATACTGAAAATGGCGTCGAAAAATACTGGGTAAGAACTGACTATTTCTATCGTTCACTTTATTGGATCCAATTTTAAAAAAAAAACACATTTGAAATATTACCTTTGCGAGATGCGGAAGTTCCGCCGCGAAACACAAGATTGGCGTTAATAAAAACGCAGTTTACGTTTACGTATTATATTGCAATAAGCGCTTGGGCGAGATGCGGAAGTTCCGCCGCGGAACACAAGATTGGCGTTAATAAAAACGCAGTTTACGTTTACGTATTATAATGCAAGAGGCGCCAAGTTTCCCGTAAGACATAACTAAATGTCTGTCTTATAAAAACGCATAATTGAAGGGAAATAACAAATAACTCATTCGTGTGTCTGTACATTTGTCACAGACTTGTTATTTTGCACACAATAAATGAAGTATGCAAAATACTTTTCTTTCAAAAGAAAACATTAAACATATTTAAATACTAAGCATAGTTTATCTACGCTTTTTTTTGTTACAGAAAGTGGCAAACAGCTGGGGGAGAGCATGGGGTGAAAATGGCTATTTCAGAATTATTAGAGGTGTCAACGAATGTGACATCGAATCGTTTGTATTAGGAGCTTGGCCATTAACAGTGGATCCGAATACAAAAAATGACGTGTTGAAAAAGAAAAAATAGTTCCTCAAAAATGGTTACCTATTTGAAATGAGTGCCATGAAAGATAAAAAAAAAATAAATATATATACTGCCGAAAATACTTATTAATACGAAAATTTATAACTGCCATTGCTCGTGTTCTCTGACAACTATAGCGTGTTGAAATTAAAATTTTTATTTATATGAGAGAAGGAGAAAAGGAGAAAGAAACAAAAAGCATCGTTATAAAGTATACTGTGTTTTAAAATATGTACCAGATTGGAAAAATTGGATGTAAATTAAAATTTTTGAACCTGACCGACAATCAAACTTATCGTTATTTGACTGAAAGCATGTTTGTATTGTTGTTTTTGTTTTCATTAGAAATGTATTTGCGGCACAATATAATAAGCGAAACAATATTATTTAATTAAAATGCAGGCTTATGATTATAAAATTATAATTACATGTATGAATACCATACATGATCTTGGAATAAATTAGTAGTATTTTATATTATTATGTATGTACTTAGATTTAGATATTTATATGTAGGCTACGCAAACCTATTTAAATGTGCTTTACCACATATTTAATAAACTACTATTTTCAACAAGCGTTTATTTATTTGTTTCACTGCTGAAGTACGTAAATGGTATGTATTTTTAATTTGAAGAGTTGAAGTTTTCATGTTTTCAGTTTTTAATGAAAATCTGAACTGTTAATCGATACATCGAATTATTCGTCTGTAATATATAAATACTGCCTTCATTTAAGCTCATGCAGTACTTCGTAATCGTAATCATTTTTGCTTGGTTGTCTAATCATTGAAACGATTAAATCGATATCGATGAGATTTAAATATAAACACATGAAAAGGGGATTGCCAGGAGTAATATAGGCTGCTTTTTGTCTGTCTGTATGGCTGTTTGCATTCACTAATCTTCGAAACGGCTGAAGCCTTTTTGATGGGACTTTCTTCACACAAACGAAGTCGCCATTAAAAGCTAAACCTCAAACTGTTTGCGAAAAATAATCTAGTCTAAGTGTACCTCTACCCTCGTAACTTCTGTTCGTGCTTCTAATATGTCTTTAACCAACCCTTTATGTCTTATCAACCTAACTTCCCTATCTCCTATTGGCTTCTATAACGTCTTCTGTTCTCCTACTCTTTCTAAAAACTAGCAGTAAACAAATTTTACACCAATGCAAGGATACAAAGTCAAGTTTTTTTGTACTTATTTAGTAGTGCATATGCGAATGTAAGTTTGTTAGCTTGTTTTCGAGTTTTTCACGTCTTAAGTACTCAACCGAACATTATGAATCTAAAAAAGAATACTTTTCCCAAGGGATAGAAAAATTCACTTATGTGGTCGTCGATGATCTTTGACACGTAATTAGGACAACAACGCGAGCGAAGCCGCGAGAAAACCTGTCAAGAAATTTTTTACACATTGTCAAGGGTACAGAAAAGAACATCATCAAAGGGTCGTCAGTCCTAAGACTGGTTGGACACGCACATCTACTCTTTACTATCCTGAGCTAATCTTCGCATATCCATAAAACAAACACAACCCACATCCTTAACTATTTGCGAACAGNCAGGAGTTAGGAGGGGTAGAGGTAGACCTAGATTAGATTACTGTTCGCAAATAGTTAAGGATGTGGGCTGTTCTAGTTTTGCGAAGATTAGCTTAGGATAAGAATGAGTGGAGATGCGTGTCCAACCAGTCTTAGGACTGACGACCTTATGATGATGATGATGACTCGGCGGATCCGGGACTTTTGTTAGAATCCGGCCAGGTATGGGATAATGACTCCGGGTCACCCTAATAATGGTAAAGTATAACAGAAACTACCCATGAAAATTGGTAATTAAGATTGTTTTGGGATGTTTTGTATGGCCGAACTGTTAAGTACAATTTCTGTCGCTTATTGGTATAGCAAGTATTTGATTAACGATAAATTATCAATATAATTTTGTCATTTTGCAGATTTTTAGCGTTTCAACGGTTTCAACTTATTACTCTCCTTGAAAATCTGTCAATTAAGAATTAAAATTTAATTGGTGTCCCTCTAATCTAAATAGTAATAACCAATATTTTAGGTAATGCTACATATCATCCACAATTTGGTATTTAGGTCACTAATAGGTATAAAGTTAGTGCATACAACCAAATTATTAATTTGTTTAGAATTACAACCTAACAGACACCTACCATTATGGTCGAACGCAGGGGTTTTCATAAGGAATATTAAAAAAAAATTTGAAAATACTTTCAGAATTGCACACGTCCGAATCATGAAAAGAACTTCTCTTATATTCAGTATTTATAATTATTACAATTTTTGGTATATAAAAAATACAAATAAATTTTATTGCGACTGCAATATCAAATCAATTCTTCAATAGGACAGGACTGGTAGTAAATAGAAAGAATATTGTAAATGGATAAATATTGACTGATATGAAATGCCTACACATAAAATACAGGTAATTGAGGGAAAAAAACAGCTATTAGCGAGGGGTGATTGCAAAATGTGAAAAAATATTGAACTTACCAAAAATAAATAACGTTTAAGTACAAATATTTTATTTTGCGCCACATATTTAACACTATCAGTTTTGCCAGAGTAGTCAGGTCAAAAACTGAAATTTAAAAATTATTCATAAATATATGGCAATCTGTTTCATTACTCCTGGTCTTTTCGACTTTTTGGGCCCAGAATGAAAATGACCTTTGTAATTTTCAATTTTAAGCTGAAGCAGGTACAACTTTTATACAGCACATTCAACAGATGTTCTCTTAATAATTAGTTGTAGGTAGTATATAACAATTTAGACTCATTCCATCAACAAACTATTTAAAGTTACATGTAATTATGAAAACGTAAAATGTAAAATATGCGTAAATTTCTCACACATTTCGGGGAAGGGGGTTAGAACCCCCGAAACGCTCCCCTACGTTAAAGACTGCCTACCACTTGGTGAGTTAATTATCAATCTCATAAATTGTTGGGTTCAAAATCCCAACGCCAAAACACGACACTGTAATTGTCCGAAGCACTTTTCGGTAACAAGGTTACCTTCTTCAGGGTCTTGAATTCACTTCAGCAATTTTGTTTGTTCTATCCCCAACTACAAAATAATAATAATTAAGTTCATGTTTTTTAGGTTCTTATTCATAGTCCCCACAAAAGAGTAAGTGGTACATCTACGGGAAATATTATCATATCAGAATCTAATAAAGAAGTTTCAACGCTGAACATCAACCAAGCAGTAACTGCATTGGTTGCAGGGAAAATTATTCCCAATGAAAATAAAGACATTCTTCTAATAGGTGAGCAATTTAACAAAGTTAATGTTTACTTTTCTTTTGCAATCCTTTTTCTAAAATTTGATTTGCTTTATTTTATTCTATAACATTGAATGTTCCAACGACGGCAGTGAATAATGTTTCCTATTTATTTAAGCTTTCTACAAAAAATATATTAGAGGGAAAGCCGTTGTTGAGCTCGCCTATGATTGATACAAAACTAATATTTCGCGATTTTTTGAAAATATTGATCTATTGATACTAAACAGGTGTTTTCCAATTTTTAAAAACTTTTCATACTTGGTATTTAGTACTTACTCTAATCATTTAATGATAAGGATACTTTAGAATTCACTTGTAATGAACAGCAAGCAAAATTAAATGCAAGATGTGCACGCTATTTCGAGATACATTTCGGTTATAACATAACGAACTGTGAAAGGTTTTTGTCTCGCAAAGGGCGTATATAAATTTCCAAAAAGACAAGAAAAGATACTTTTATTTGACGATTTTTTTTCTTGTTTAACGATAAGTTTGAACAAACGTTTAAAAATCTGCTCTAGATTGGGGTATNTTATCTATTAATTTTAATCATTCCAAACTAAATTATCTACTTTTATAGTACATAAAATTGGCTCGTTATATTTATTCGTAATAAATTGTTGATTAAACGAATGCATCGAATTATAAGACGTTGTCACGTCAAAAATCAAAATGTAGCCCCTACCCCCGAACATGTTACCTTTTAGCAGGCAACTAAATGGATAGGCGAACTGTTTCTCCTGAGGGACGAATAGTCACAGCCTTTTAACGGGATTTGATGTGTTTATATTTTATAATAATATCTAAGATCTGAAAATAAAGTGTAATTAATGCGACCTCGATTACCTGGGCCGGCTGGGTACCAATTCGTCCCTTGTGTTTTCGTGACCTTTTCATAAATAATTATCGGGTGACAATTTGGCTTGGCTCGAAATCTCGTGCTCCTCATAGATTATAACACAATGCCTACTTAGTTATTTCCACGAATACCTAACTAAATTTCGCATAACGCCTTTTATGTAAGACAGGCGCCTTCACACAACGTATAAAAATAAAATCCCAATTTGGAAATCCGATATTGACAGCCAATTTCCTCGAAAACATCTACTTTTCTTGAATGAGTACACGCGAAAGCTTTCACCAAATATTTAATGACTATTAGCTTTATTGTGGTTTGTGTTTGCCATTAAAAACCCAAAACAAAAAAGGGATAATAAATACGAAATAAAATACTGCTTTTATGTTTAGTGCTTGCAATATTCTATTTTTGTTTGTCTGTTGATATCCACTATATAAAATATTTACCGTATTTACTGTCACGCAAAAGCATTTTTATATATTGATTTAAAAACGCAGTTTTTTAATATAAACGAATAAGCGAATACCTATAGTTAATTTAAAATAATTTAATCAACAATTTATTACGAATAAATATAACGAGCCAATTTTATGTACTATAAAAGTAGATAATTTAGTTTGGAATGATTAAAATTAATAGATAATTAATTAAATAATTAACTTTATTGAAGTTTCATGCGTATGTAATACTTGTGTATTTTTAATAAGACTAGTGTAATTCTGCGCGTAAATATCTAAATTAAAGATGGGCCTGGAACTGGATTTGGTTAGAAATGAAGAGGTATTGGAAAGAATAGGAGAACAGAGGACTCTACGGAAGTCAATAAAAAATAGGCGAGATAGGTTGGTAGGACACCTTCTCAGGCATGAAGGTTTAGTCAGAGACACATTAGAAGCAAAAACAGGAGTTAAGAGGGGTAGAGGTAGACCTAGATTAGATTACTGTTCGCAAATAGTTAAGGATGTGGGCTGTTCTAGTTTTAGGGAAATGCGAAGTTTAGCTCAGGATAGGAAAGAGTGGAGGTACGTGTACAACCAGTCTTAGGACTGACGACCTTATAATGATGATGATGATGATGATGATGTGGTGGTCGATAATCTTTGACATGTATTTGAGACATCAATGCGATCGAAGCCGCGGGTAAAATCTAAATTCATATAAAATTGTAGAACGTGTTTGGACTGTTATACACATCATTTATTAAAATTTTGCTTTATTTCGTCTTATGGACTTAGGTATCGTCCCTTTTCATTCTATTCAATTTTATTTATGAATTATCTTAGGGGCGTGTTAGTAATAAAAGCCATAATAACCGCATGAGTTATAATTTTTAAAAAACCCGTTTGTTTAGTATGGATATTTGCCTAATCTTTTTATTTTTATTTCTGTCATGATAAAGCGCCTAAAATTGCGAAATTTTGAACTCAAGAAATTCCTTGGTTATTCTTATTATCGTTACGAAATATACTAGTAGAGCACAACACAAGTACAAGTTATTTCGTCAATTTCTCCTTGGTATTGACACAGAGAACCCAGGCCGCAAAACGCCGCAGCAATGGAACAGCAAGCACGCAGGCAATCAAATTGCAGTTTCCGCTCTTACGTTACTTCTTTATTATTGCCACGTTATGTTACATAGTAAGTAGGTATGTATAGGTATGGTGAACGAGACGTAAACAAACAAGCGATTTTTTTCAATTTTGCAACCAAGGGAAAAGTCAATGTCAAAACGTCGATTGCTNATTGGTATCCTGAAAAACGGGCACGTGAATTGGAGCAAAAAAAGTTTTAAAGGAAAGTTGGATGCTTTCGAAAGGGAAATCAATTGGTTACTTTGAATATGACCTTAACCTTGAACTTTGGAAGTCATTTGAATATGAATTCATTTTTTTAATAGGAGTACCTACCGATATGATATAGAAATGGTCAGAAATGAGATAGTATTAGAAACAAAAGGAAAATGGAAGGCCTTAAGGAAATCAATAAGAAACATGCGAGAACCTATATCATCATTCATTAAGGGCAGGTGCGCGCGTGTTATAATAGTAACGCAAAATCGATTGAATAATTAACAAGACAAGTTGTAAAGTTCAAATTGTTGTAAAGCTTTCTTCCACATATGCAGAGACAAATGAAAAATACGTTTTAATTTACCTCGATGTCGTATAAAATGTCCATTCTCAATGATACAAAAATTTTCTTTAAACTTATATACAAGTCCTTATTGCAGCTGATGATTACTACGATGCAATTTTCCGTGTTTATATAAGGTCGCAGCAGCAGAATGTTTACTATTTAATTTGAAAAGTGAGATAAACGTGCGCTTATTTTGCTTTAATCCTTCGCGTAGCCGTATCTACATGTGCCAGACTATGAAACATATTAAATGTTACCTTTTTAATATTCTGCTAGAAGTGTTGTTATGCATACGAATGCTTAGAATATTCAACCAACAAAATAACCGCATCAGAACTATATCGAAAGTTAAATGGAAAGAAAATAACCCGACGCTTACTTACGGTCTGACGAAGGATGGGCATTCAGCCAAAATTAAACACGAAAGTAGGAAATAAATTGGATTTCTACGATTTTCTCCCAACATAATGGACAAGTAGATTGCTTTTCATTAAAAATAAAAGGAACGAGAGCTACAATTCGTACTACACAAATTAAGTGTTATAGATAAAAAATTAACTGTTAAATAAACTAGATCCTTTGCAAAATTCGTCTGTTTTAGTTGTTTCTTTTTATTTTGAATAAAAATTGGTCTTGCAGACTTGGTCTTGGCTGGCTATATGCCCAAGACCAAGACTAAGGCCGAACGAACCAGACCAAAATTAAAATCAAGACGGAACGAACAAGACCAAGACTAAAACCAAGACCAAATGTGCAAGACTAAGGCGAAATACTCAAGACTAGACCTAGATTAATATCAAGCTGGTTTGAACAAGACCAAGACTAAAACAAAGACCTTATATGCAAGACCAAGACGAAATACTCAAAACTAGACGAAAAATTATTAGTTACAGTGAATTTATGATTTAAACTATTTTTCATTTGGAACAACAAAACATTTTCAGTTTACTTTACTATAGACTTTTACGCACTAAATATAAAAAAAATAAACTTTATCAGCGTTTGAAAAAAGGAATCTACAAGAAAATTCTCGGAGTAAGTATCCTACACGCACCTTCACTCCTTCCTATCCTGAGCTAATATTTGCATTTCTAGAACAACCCACATCCTTAACTATTTGCGAACAGTAATCCAGTCTTTTTCGAATTTCTAAATTTGGGAGCATAGAAGTGACTTCTTTTTATTGAAGGCGACTGGACCCTGCGTTATCCTCGGCTTTATACCCCTACTACTCCTTCCATCCTGACTTATCTGACTTCCTAATAGATACCTAAAATCGGCCACTTCTTCTAATTTTTCGTCTCCTACCTTTATATTCGCTCTTTCCCTATTTTTTCTTCCCTTACATACCAGTATTTTTGTTTTACTTTTACTTATTTTCACACAATACTGTTTTGTCAATACCGCTTCCAATTCTTTGGTATTATATCAATCCGATTTTGCACAACAACTTGGTTGAATCAATGATTTATTAAAAGTAGCTATGACGTGTTGATGAGAACTAATAAGTTAGAAATCCATGTCTAAGAATGTTCTTTATTAATTTTAATTTCGTTGTCATATTTAATACATATATATAAACAGTGTCGTAGATTCAATTTCAAACCTTTTCAAATACTACGCATAGTACCATGACTACATTTAATGAAATGTGGGACAATACAGAACGAATATATTGCAGATGATGAAAGTGATCAAATCAATATCTTAGCAACGCACAATACAATATAAACTTATCTCATCAATTTGAGAAATTTAAAATATCTAAAGTAATATAGCTAAAGAACTTCATCTTCTAAGAAATTTAATTACCGTATCTACTGCTTATAATGTTGTAACCATTGTCAGATACTATTAAAGATTCAATAATTCTTACAGTTCGTTAGCTACTTTCTTAAACTCGAACATCTTTTCAAGCTTAATTCCTTCCTTTATAAATTGGTCTCGAGCTTTCAAATGAAAGCTGAATCCTGGCAGATCATCTCGTATTACTTCAGATCTTAGCTACACGGCATCTCATTATCTGCCAGAAAAAGCGGTAATTGAAATAGGATGAATTTAGGAACAACCTAGCCTGGTTTGTAAAAAAAAAAACGTTTAGAAGTACCTAGGCATACGTACGTTATGCATATATGTATTCTTAATGCTATAGTGAATATACGAAAATGAAAATTCTGGAGGAGTTTTCTTCAAAAATGTAAAATGATTAATGAATTAAAAGGCCCGTTTTCTTTGTTATACCTAAATTGATTCGGGCGTACTCTATATTTTAATTGTTAAGGTCGATTTGTCTTCTCCTTAATCAATGAAAGCATTTTCGGATTATTCAATTATTCAAATTACGATTTGAATTGACAAGAACTGTAACAAAAAGTGTTTCTCAGAATCTCACAAAGAATTGAATGTTTTTTGCATCTTTTTCGAATTATAAAAAGTTATTTACTGACTTTTTATTGTTAAGATTGATATCTACTCTAGAATTTAATTTCAATTTGAACCGTTCTGAAAATTTTATATCTGAACTGGTTACTTTGATCTTCAACGTTAAACAAACAAATGCCCTGATTTTTTTGATCTGTGTTCGTGTAGTTCTGTCTGTGTCACCCTATTAACTAATCAGCTAAATATTAGAATTTGATGCTGTTTGTTTGTTTCAAATCTTATGTTCGATGATAAATAATACCTAATAATAAATGCTGACATTTCTAACATATTTCAGTTCTACAAGTGCAGATGGACCTTAGTTTAAATGTTGAAAAGCTAAATAATGTTATAATAATAACAACAGTGGTTATATTTTTATAAATGATTTATTATAAAAATAT